>NW_027332426.1:2331536-2429781 GCF_000442705.2 Elaeis guineensis
AAAAAATCAGCCTCAAAGATCCTTGCAAGCTAGCACTTTCAAGGAGCCTGATCTGCATCGATCTTCATGTGAATATTCTATAGAAATCAGATGATTTCGTGTGGCTGCGAGCAACCTGAAGGAGCACCTATCCAAGTGTTGGACCAGCAAAGATCCAGAGTTTTTAGTTCGGTAATGGTTTCTAAACTTATTTGATCATTTTTGATAGATCTAAAGGTTAGATCTAGATTACGGCATCGATTAGATCGATGTAAGTTTTATTTTCAGATCTTATGTACATGTTAAATTATATTATAGGTTTGAATGATAGTCTAGATTAGATCTTATGCATGTAATTTAAATTAAATTATTTAATCTAATTATTTTGCTACATAAATTTTTAAAATTGCATGCATAGTACTGCCATATCTTTTCTTCACCCTTAAGGTTTGGAGCACTTTAAGTCCTCATCTCCAAGCTTTAGGATCTAAAAGATAGAATTCTCAGTCGACCCCAATACGAAAGTCTCCAAACTTCAATAGAGGGCTCTAAGATAAAGAAGAACTGATGCTTCCAACCATGGATCGAAGATGGAGCACCTTCTATCTAGATAGAGACCCCCCTGATGGAGAGATATACCATCAATCATCAGTACACCTCTTTATAATATACAAGGATAAAAAAGATAGATAGAAGGTGGGACTTCAGCCATAGAACAAAGAATAATAAAGTCTATGATGAAACAAAAGAAGTTAGGAATGACAAAATAAAGAGAGATGTCAAAGAAGCGAAAAAGCCCAACAACAAAGGGATGAATGGATAACCTAATTATGACCTTAAAGACTTATTCATATAGACCGATCCTATTAGAAAGGGGACTACTGATCCTATCGCTAGGGTCAGGAGTTCTAGTTTGAATGAAGATGGGATCCCATATCGGGCACGGATGAGAATTAAGTCCTCTGTATCGAATTTGGATCCGATTGTGTTGGGAACAAAGATGGTACAATACCACATCCCTCGTCTGAACCAGCAGAAGTTTTTCTTGAAAGAAAGATGATTCGGAAGACCAACTTTCATTGAGACTTCCGAAATCAGCCATTGAAGGACATGGGGAGTGAACAGAAAAGAAAATGGATGCAAACAAAGAAAGAAAAAGTAGGCACATTGGGTTCCGATGATTGAGCAGAATATAATTTTCAAAATTTTTTACATGCATTTAACTATTGAAAATAAGTTTTAACAATTAAAAATAACAACTAGAATACAAATCCTAGGAACTCCTTGATGATTGCAAACAAACAATTCTAGCTTGTATATTAACAAGAGATTAGAAGTCATATACCAAACATGAAGATGAAGATCTGGTAATAGAATGATCTCCACAATGCTCCAAATAGAAGCTCTCCAATGGTGATCCATAGGGGACAGATCGGGATCCTTCTCAATTTGACGTAGTGCTGCAGCCATCTTCATGTTGGGAATAGTGTCCCAAAGCCAATCGTCAGCCTGTTGACGGTTGTGCTTTTCTTGTATTAGTATATGAATTATAAATAAATAAAAGTTATTTTGATATTTTTCATCACAAATTATTTCATCTTCTAATGAACTTCTGTGTTGTGGTGAAGTCCTTAGGACTATTTAGACTCGACAAAGGAGGATTTATCGTTTAGTCCTTAAACCAGATCGCGACCAAATGATATGTTGTTACCAAAGACAACAACGTTTATCAAGCATAGGTCGTTGTGTGCTATATGGGTTGGTTGTCCTCTTAACCAAGGTGTGTGGAGACACTGGTATGGCATACAAGTGAGATGTAAGGGTACATCTGCACTGAACATGACCGACTCTGGAGCTTTTTCTATTGTCAAGATTTGCTCCAATGGGATATGGGTATAACTGTCTCTCCGACCTGAGACCGCCACGGTGACTTGCAAGTCCTGACTTAGGCACTACACTACCTGAATTTCTAATTCAGTGACGGAAGGCTACTGGGTGTAGTCAAGTACTTGACTTATCGGTGCGTGTGTCAAGATGGGATTGACCACTCCAGTTCAGGAGCTGTGTACAGTCAAGTTTAATTTAGTAAAACCTTGACCAGGGTAGTCCTAGTGAGGAGTCACAGGACTGTTTGAGTTGAACACGATTCGAATGATCTAATCAGGGTTGACAGTTTAACCCTGAGTCATCCTAAACACAGGGGTCAAAAGGATGAATTATACAATAACCATATTCACGTAGGTTCTGAGTGTTGCAATTGTGACTATTCAATCTATCCAGACATCGGGTACCATTGCTAGATGGTTACTTCGATTAGTACAGAAATTGGTTCTTATGCTACCAGCTTAGGTTCGAACCTGCGGGGTCACACACATTAGAGGTTCATATCTGATCTGATGGCTGATGAAGAGTCTTAATGCTCATGAACTTTGAGTTCTACGTGTCTGAAACTTTGTGATCGAGAATCAAGATTCTCTAATCACGAGTTCCACACATTTTGAGTATCGGGATTAAGAGTCCTACTGGTTTGGGACTCTTCGATCAAGGTTTCATATCGATGGACTTTGATGTCCGATTGTCCATCGGATTTGGACTCAGTATTTATGAGAGGTTTAATTAGTGATTTGATCGTAATTAACTCAATTTGATTGAGTAATTATTTTTGGATCAAGTCCAATTGAATTAGATTCAGTTGGGTTTGACCCGATTAGGTTAAGTGTTGACCTAATCGCCAAGGTGGTTTGGTCCCTGATCTGATCAGGGGTTGGGCTTAGTCAATTCTTAATTTGATTAAGATTTTATTGAGCCTAATTAAGCCTAATTAAGTTGGATTTAACTTAGTCTAATTGTGTCTAACCTATTTTGATTAGGTTAGCTCAATTAGGTTGAAACCACCTTTTGAATTCTCTCCCTGCGCCACCTCACTCATCTACGCCCATTTGAATTCACAAGAAACAACTTCTCATGAATTCTCTCCCATGCAGAAGCCTTCCACGCCCCTCTATTTGTGTGCCATTTGGATGGATAAAGATGATTGGTTGGCCATTCAAATTCAAATGAAGTTTGAATTTGAATGGGCAACCAACTCCATGTGCCACACCTTATCTTGTGCGTCACTTTTTCTACACGAGAAAGAGTTTCTCATGTAAACTCTCCATGCACAAGAGAGCCCACACCCTTCTCTCCTCATGCCAAGAGTGGATAAGGATGGGTTGGTTGGCATTTGAATTCAAATTCAATTTGAATTCAAATGAGCAACCACCTAGCTTTATCCTGTCACGCGTTTAAGACATGTCTTGCATTATTTTAAAAAGAGATAAGAAGGTGGGGCGTGTGTATGAGATTTTAGAAAAAGAAAAGTGGGTGTGAGGAAGCTTTCTGCATGATTTTGAAAAGTTAAAAAATTTTGAGAGGAAAGAAAACAAAGAGAGTGGGTGTAGGCTTTTCTGAGAGAACCCTAGGGTTTCTGCCTAGGGTTCGGGAAGTGAGAAAGTGAGCTACGAGTGTCGTGAGCCCACAAGATTTTAGGGAGAACTTCATCAACCTCTCAAGTATATCTGCTGATGATCTGGAGTATTCGAGGAGTCAGCAAATCAAGATCAAAGGAGTTCGATCAACATCGGTCATCGAAAGAGTTCTGCAACGAACTAGCATTCGTGAGAAGTCGATCAGACTGGGAGCTTCATGCGGATGATCCACAGAGGCCAGACATACTGTGTGACTGTATTGCAATGATCAGACCCTCCCGATGATGATCAGATTGCGGCGATCGACTACTCGCACAAAGGTAATGTGTTCTGAACACATAACAGTAAAAGATTTACTGTAGAATTCAAAATTTCAAATTTAAATGCATGCTATATATATCATATTTAGATCTTTATGTAGGGTTAATACATATTAATTAATTAGATTAATTAATATTTTTCACTGTAAAATAGTAATTTTAAAAAAGTTTTAAAATTACCATTTTACCCCTGTACTGAATTCACTTCAAATGGTATCAGAGTGGGTTCTAAAATATGATATACATTTGCATGCGTAGATTAAGTAGTAATCTAAAAATTTAAATTTAAAATTTAAAATTCAAAATTTGAAATTTAAATTTTAAAATTTGTTCGAAATTTAAAATTCAGAAATTTGAAATTCAAAATTTGAAATTTAAAATTTGAAATTTGTTTGAAATTTCAAATTTGAAATTCAAAATTTAAAATTTAAAATTTAAAATTCAAAAATTGAAATATGAAATATGAAATTTGTTTGAAATTTGAAATTTGAAATTTGAAATTTGAAATTTAAATTTTGAAATTGGTATATTTAGATATACTTGATCCCAGTAGCAAGTAGTCTAATGGGTTGGTTGCCATGGTCATCCGGTCATAGGAGAAAATTAGGATTTAAAGGCCCTCTCCTCCTATTCGATGGGGTTCTTCTATGGCGGTAGGGGTATCGATGCGATTATATCCCATGCAGATGAAGCAGTGAAAGGACTTAATTGTAAAGGTTCAATTATAAAATTTATCATGAATGTGTTAGATTAGATCTAAAGGTATATTCATGATTTATTTTGATTAAGTTATTTTCTGTTATATAATTAACAATAGGATTGCTGTTTATGAAATGTGCTGATCCATTTGTGAAATGAGTCAACACATTTGATGAATGAAAAATAAAACCTTTCAAATTTGAAAATTATTTTTAAAATATCAAACCCTGACCCATCAGCCCAAATACTTAATTAAAAAATTAAGTGTTATCTAGTTGGTCTAGAATTGTGAATTAAGACCTAAGACAAATGCATAAACTTGTGGGTCAATGGGTTAGATGGATTAGGTCCATAATTAGGTTAGACCTAAGGTTAGCTTAAAGAAATGGACTAAATTAGAGTAATTGGTCAAATCTAATCAAAAGTTAAATTAGATTAGGTCAAGGACACTCTAGACTCAACTCCAATAGTTGTAGTTGAATGGGTCCATGTCTTTAACTAGATCAAGATGGACTTAATTCATGGCTACGCGGTGGAACCCAATTTACTAAGTTGATCAAATTAAAACTAATGAACCGGTTGGTGTCTAAGGTAAGTTTGACAGTCTGACCAGTGATTTTTAAGGAGCTGCTCGCATTGATTCGATCTCTAACGAGTTAATGGCTTATCCTCACCACTGATCTCACTTACCTGGCCAACCTAGTGAGTTAGGTTTTGATTAGATCACTTAGTGATTAGGACTCACCCATGTCATTAGATAAATCAGTGTGACTGATTTAGGTGCTCCTAATGCCGGCTTTAATTAAATCCTTTTTAATCTGACTTGATGAAGTCAGTGGGAGGATTGAAATTGGCTGGTTAATTTCTTCTCTTCTATCCTTTAATAAAAATCTCAAAAATTATTAAGTCCCTAAAATGATTAAGTTATAGTGATAACTAAGTCATAGCCTCCCATTAAGTGAGTGATAATGAGTCCATTAGTTTAATAATCATTGGAGGCCCAAAGGTCTGGTGCTTATTGACTAATGGAATTATCATTCATAATATGATAATTTGGTTGAGTCTTTTTGATGGTGGTCAGGTTGGCTGGCCAAAGTCAGGCCTGATCATTTATTGGTTCGATTCACCAAATCTAATCATGTTAATGGTTGGACCTAACCAGATCTTTTCAATAGAGGCCAAAGCCTACTGATTAGGTTCTGGAGCAAAATTAATTACTAGAAGTTGTTTAGAGAAATAACTGGTTATGAACCTACCCATAGATGCACATGGGTTGACCAACCAAAGTTGGGCTCGTGTGTAGTCTGTGTGGATTCTAGTACCCACTAAGGAATTAAAGTAATTCCTTGAATTGGAGGTTGAGGTTACCAATTCATAAAAATACTGAGAGAAACTTTAGACTAAAGTCCAAGTCTTTAGTATTAATAATTTATATACTAATAAAGGTCTGATTTTTCTTTATGCAGCTATGGCCACTATCCTGTCACTCCGGTCATTATTAGATAATGACAAGCTCATGAGACCTAATTTCAATAGCTGGTATCGAAAATTGAAAATCATCCTTGAGTATGAGTGGATCCTTTATGTAGCAACGGATCCGGCACCCGAGGAGCCAGCTCCGAACGCTAGAGGGATGGTCGAGATACTTACCAGAAGTGGCTCAATGACCGCACCACCGTTCGGTGCATAATGCTGGCGGCAATGAATGATGAGTTCAGCCACAGGTTCGAGAACGTCCAACCATAGGAGATGCTTCAAATGTTGAACGACTCCTTTGGCACGTCTGACGACGTTGAAAGGCACAAAACTAGTTGTGCCATTTTTAATGCTTGGATGAGGGATGGGGCCTCAGTCACTGATCATGTATTGTACATGATCGAAATGATTGAGTGCCTAAGTAAACTGGGCTTTCCCTTGCACGAGCAGCTCGCTAAGGAAGTGATCCTTAATTCTTTGCCCAAGTCCTTCCTCCCCTTTCTTACTCATTTTCGGATGACAAAGTCTGCAGTGAACTACCACGGCTTGTTGGGGTTGCTGCAGAACTTTGAGAAGGATCACCACTCCATAAGGAGTCGATGAATGTTGTGGGAGGGTCTTCTTCTGATCGTCGACCCTTTAAGAAAGGGAAGAAGAATAAGAAGAAGAAGAATAAGAAGGTGCAGTCGCATGCTGGGACGTCTGCACAGGGTCAGACCAAGAAGTGCAAGCCCGACCAGAGCCAGACGGAGTGCTTCTTTTGCAAAAAGCAAGGGCACTGGAAGAGGAACTGTCCTCTATACATTACCTCCCTGGACCAAACAGGCCGAAGAAGAAGCAAGGTAATTATATGATAACACCTTACAACTTTTCCATTTGTGATACTACTGCCTGGGTATTGGATACCGGAAGCCCTTATCATATCTGTAATTCGATGCAGGGTCTGCAGGTCAGTAGGAGATTTGATGAAGGCGAGAGGTTCCTGAATGTTGGAGATGGAAGCAAAGTTCCAGTTCTAGCTTTAAGAATCATGAACCTTGTAATCAATTCTCATAATGTAATTCTAAGTGAATGTCACTATTATCCAAATTTTTTATTAAATATTATTTCTGTAGGCCTTTTGGCCATGAACAGTTATGAATTTTTAATAAAAGAAAACGTTTGCAATATCATTTTGAATGGTGTTACAATGTTTGTTGGATAACTAAATAATAGAATTTACTTACTATCACAGCCTGTTAATGTGGTTCAAACCTCTGGTAAATGCCCTAAAATGGATAATGTGTCAGAAGTCTACCTTTGGCACTATAGACTAGGTCATATCAATAAGAACAGGATAAACAGGTTGGCTCAAGAAAGAATTCTTGAAGTTGGTGATTGTGAATCACTTCCAACCTGTGAGTCATATCTTCTTGGGAAGATGACCAAGTCATCGTTTACTAAAAAAGG
This sequence comes from Elaeis guineensis, assembly GCF_000442705.2. Classification (NCBI taxonomy): domain Eukaryota; kingdom Viridiplantae; phylum Streptophyta; class Magnoliopsida; order Arecales; family Arecaceae; genus Elaeis; species Elaeis guineensis. Next base: position 2,338,927 of record NW_027332426.1, read on the forward strand.
TGAGCGAGCCAGTGAACTCTTGGGTCGATACATTCTGATGTATGTGGACTCATGAGCTCAAGTGCAAGAGGTGGATATTTCTACTTAATAACCTTCACAGACGACCTATCGAGGTATGGGTATGTCTACTTAATGAAGCATAAGTCAGAGTCATTTGAAATGTTCAAACTATTCCAAAATGAGGTAGAAAAACAAACTGAGAAGTGTATTAAAACTCTTCGATCTGATCGAGGAGGTGAATACCTTTCCAATGAGTTTCTGACATATCTTGAGGAGAATGGGATTCTCTCTCAGTGGACTCCTCCTGAAACATCACAGCATAATGGTGTGTCTGAAAGGAGGAATCGAACCTTGTTGGACATGGTTCGATCCATGATGGGGTTTGCCAGTCTACCGATCTCCCTCTGGGGATATGCGCTCGAATCGGCTTGTTACCTTCTAAATAGGGTTCCGAGTAAGTCTGTAATCAAAATGCCATATGAGATATGGATATGACATAAGCCAGTACTCTCGCACCTTAGGATTTGGGGGTGTTCGACTTATGTTAAATATTTAATTACGGACAAGCTTGGACCTAGGTCTAACAAGTGTTATTTCATAGGGTATCCAAAAGAGACCAAAGGGTATTATTTCTACCTAGCTGATGAGCAAAAGGTGTTTATCAGCCTTAAGGCAATCTTTTTGGAAAAGGAGTTCCTTGGTGAAGGGACTGTTGCCTCTAAGGTCGAACTTGAGAAAGTTTGGCAGGTGAAAAAACTGACACAAGTAGCTGAACCTGAACCAGATTTGGTTAGATCAAATACGGAGCCCATTGTTCCTGCACCCTTAAGGCGGTCTGGTAGAGTATTACGTCAACCAGACAGATACTATAGTTTCTTGGTCCGGGACGGCGATCCTGTCGAACTTGATGAATGAGGATCCGATCACCTACATGGATGCAATGCAGAGATCTGACTCTGAGAAATGGCTAGAGGCCATGAAATTCGAAATGGAGTCCATGAAGGTCAACGATGTGTGGACATTGGTTGACCCATCCGAATGAGTAAAATTCATAGGGTGTAAGTGAGTCTTCAAGAGAAAGAGAGGCGCAGATGGAAAGGTGGAGACCTATAAAGCCTGTCTGGTTGCCAAGGGATATCGTTAACGTTATGGTATAGACTATGATGAGATGTTTTCTCCTGTGGCAATGCTCAAATCCATTCGGATTATGCTTGCGATAGCTGTCCATCTGGACTATGAAATTGGCAGATGGATGTGAAGACAGCTTTCCTAAACGAAGAGCTGGACAAGAGGTGTATATGATACAACCTGAAGGATCACATCCACAGATGAGTCTAAAGTGTGCAAGCTATAGAGGTCCATTTATGGACTTAAGCAGGCATCCCGGAGTTAGAACATATATTTTGATAGGATGATCAAGACGTATAGCTTCGTTAAGAACGGAGAAGAGCCCTGCATTTATAAGTGGGCTAATGGTCCAGTAGTAGTATTTCTTGTATTATATGTGGATGACATTCTCTTAATTGGGAATGATGTCCCTGCATTACAGGAAATAAAGATTTGGCTGTCGTCACAATTCTCCATGAAGGATCTGAGAGTAGCTTCTACATCCTAGGGATGAGGATCTATAGGGATAGATCTAAAAGGTTGCTTAGCTTATCCAGTCCACGTACATTGATACTATGCTGAAGAGGTTCAGCATGGAGAATTCCAAGAAAGGCTATCTACCGATAAGCCATGGAATTTTTCTCTCGAAAAAGGATTGTCCGACAACACCTCAAGAAAGAGAGCGTATAGGTAGAATTTCATATGCTTCGACAGTGAGATCTATCATATATGTCATGACATGTACACGACCACATGTGGCATACTCACTAGGGGTAGTGAGTAGATACAATCTGATCCAGGGGAGAATCACTGGAAGGTTGTTAAAACCATCCTGAAGTATTTAAGAAATACTAAGGACCAGTGGCTTGTTTATGGTGAATCGGACTTGAGACTTATAGGGTTACAGACTCTAGTTTTCAGTCTGATCACGACGACAGCAAGAGTGTATCAGGATTTATTTTTACCCTTAATGGTGGAGCTGTCTACTGAAAGAGTTCCAAGCAGCACACTATAGCTGATTCAGTTTGCGAGGCAGAGTATGTCGCTGCATCAGATGCTGCCAAAGAAGCGGTGTGGCTGAGAAAATTCATCACCGAGCTCGGAGTAGCACCCTCCCTTGTTGGTCCAGTTCTACTCTATTGTGAGCTCTGGAGCCATTGCTTAGGCGAAGGAACCAAAGGCACACCAGTGGACGAAGCATATTCTGTGCCACTACCATCTCATCCGAAAAATCATGGATCGAGGTGACGTCGACCTTCAGAAGATCGACGAGAAGAAGAACCTGGCCGACCTATTCACTAAAGCCATTACGGTGAAGGAGTTCGATAACTTCAAGTCGAAGATGGGTATTAGGTACTATACCGATTGGCTTTAGGCCAAGTGGGAGATTATTGGGCATAGTATTCAAAGCCAATCGTCAGTCTGTTGACGGTTGTGCTCTTTCTTGTATTAGTATATGAATTATAAATAAATAAAAATTATTTTGATATTTTTCATCATAAATTGTTTCATCTTCTAATGAACTCCTGTGTTGTGGTGAAGTCCTTAGGACTATTTAGACTCGACAAAGGAGGATTTGTCGTTTAGTCCTTAAACCAATTCGCGATCAAATGATACGTTGTTACCAAGGACAACAACGTTTATCAAGCATAGGTCGTTGTGTGCTATATGGATTTGTTGTCCTCTTAACCAAGGAGTGTGGAGACACTGGTATGGCATACAGGTGAGATGTAAGGGTACATCTGCCCTAAACGTGACCGACTCCGGAGCTTTTTCTACTGTCAAAATTTGCTCCGATGGGATATGGGTATAACTGTCCCTTCGATCTGAGATCGCCATGGTAACTTGCAAGCAACTCACTGCACTTAGGCACTGGACTACCTGAATTTCTAATTCAGTGACGGAAGGGTGCTGAGTGTAGTCAAGTACTTGACTTGTCAGTGCGTGTGTCAAGATGGGATTGACCACTCCAGTTCAGGAGCTGTGTACCGTCGTATTTTAATTTAGCAAAACCTTGGCCAGGATAGTCTTAGTGAGGAGTCACAGGACTGTTTAAGTTGAACATGATTCGGATGATCTAATTAGGGTTGACAGTTTAACCTTGAGTCGTCCTAAACACAGGGGTCAAAAGGATGAATTATACCATAACTATATTCACGTAGGTTCTGAGTGTTGCGATTGCGACTATTCGACCTATCCAGACGTCGGGTACCATTGCTAGATGATCACTTCGATTAGTACAGAAATTGGTTCTGTGCTACTGGCTTAGGTTCGAACCTGTGGGGTCACACACATTAGAGGTTCATATCTGATCTGATGGTCGATGAAGAGTCCTAATATTCGTGGACTTTGAGTCCTATGTGTCTGAAACTCTGTGATCGAGAATCAAGATTCTCTAATCATGAGTTCCACACATTTTGAGTACCGGGGTTAAGAGTCCCATTGGTTTGGGACTCTTCGATCAAGGTTTCATATCGATAGACTTTGATGCCCGATTGCCCATCGAATTTGGACTCAGTATTTATGAGAGATTTAATTAGTGATTTGATCACTAATTAACTCAATTTGATTGAGTAATTATTTTTGGATCAAGTCCAATTGAATTGGATTCAGTTGGGTTTGACCCGATTAGGTTAAGTGTTGACCTAATCGCCAAGGTGGTTTGGTCCCTGATCTGATCAGGGGTTGGGCTTAGTCAATTTTTGATTTGATTAAAATTTTATTGAGCCTAATTAAGCCTAATTAAGTTGGGTTTAACTTAGTCTAATTGTGTCTAACCTATTTTGATTAGGTTGGCTCAATTAGGTTGAAACCACCTTTTGAATTCTCTCTCTATGCCACCTCACTCATCTGCGCCCATTTGAATTCATGAGAAACAACTTCTCATGAATTCTCTCCCATGTAGAAGCCTTCCACGCCCCTCTATTTGTGCGCCATTTGGATGGATAAAGATGATTGGTTGGCCATTCAAATTCAAATGAAGTTTGAATTTGAATGGGCAACCAACTCCATGCGCCACACCTTATCTTGTGCGCCACTTTTTCTACACGAGAAAGAGTTTCTCGTGTAAACTCTCTATGCACAAGGGAGCCCACGCCCTTCTCTTCTCATGCCAAGAGTGGGTAAGGATGGGTTGGTTGGCATTTGAATTCAAATTCAATTTGAATTCAAATGAGCAACCACCTAGCTTTATCCTGTCACGCATTTAAGACGTGTTTTACATTATTTTAAAAAGAGATAAGAAGGTGGGGCGTGTGTACGAGATTTTAGAAAAAAAAAAGTGGGTGTGAGGAAGCTTTCTGCATGATTTTGAAAAGTTCAAAAAATTTCGAGAGAAAAAAAAAGAAAGAGAGTGGGCGCAGACTTTTTTGAGAGTACCCTAAGGTTTTTGCCTAGGGTTCGGGAAGTGAGAAAGTGAGCTACGAGTATCATGACCCCACAAGATTTTAGGGAGAGCTTCATCAACCTCTCAAGTACATTTGTTGATGATCCAGAGCATTCGAAGAGTCGGCAGATCAAGATCGAAGGAGTTCGATCAAATCGGCCGTCGAAAGGGTTCTGCAACGAACTAGCATTCGTGAGGAGCCGATCAGATTGGGAGCTTCGTGTGGATGATCCACTGAGGCTAGACATACTGTGTGGCTGCATTGCAATGATCAGACCCTCCCGATAGTAATCAAATTACAATGATCGACTATCCGCACGAAGATAATGTGTTCTGAACGCAACAGTAAAAGGTTTACTATAGAATTCAAAATTTTAAATTTAAATGCATGCTATATATATCATATTTAGATCTTTGTATTGGGTTAATACATATTAATTAATTAGATTAATTAATATTTTCCACTATAAAATAGTAATTTTGAAAAAAATTTAAAATTATCGTTTTACCCTGTACTGAATTCACTTCACTGCGTAAGTCTACTGCCAATCATCTTTCTCAAGAATGGATTGTACCATTGCCTATATGCCTTCGAAACCTCCACTAAAACCAAACTAGAAATTATTTCTTATAAAAACTCACTACCCAAGAATCAGATTTAGATGTTCAACACTTGAACAATCTGAATCTAAGAACAAGCATCACATGCTATCCAATTTCCTCTTGTCTTCATTTTTATTTTTCTCTCCCCTTTTTCTTGTCTTTTTTTTCAAACTTTTTCTTATTTTTTTCCTCTCATTCTCACGCTTAATCTCAGCTAGAAATGGGACATCCCAACTAGATGTAGCACCCCTTTTAAATAGAAAATAAAGGGGTGCTACCTACATCCAATGGACGCCAACTTTTGGCATCCCATATTCCTCAAGCGGTGGTTTCAATAAATCATCACAATTAATCAGCATATGGAAAACTATAGGAGCAGAAAGACTCTTTCTTCTCATAGTCTCATAATTTTAGGCGTGTAAGAATTAAGAGGTATAGGAGAAAACATAAGTTCGGCGCATTAACATCTCATGCGATATCCCATAGTTTCCTACGAAGAATTAATTCTCTATATGAAAGTTATTGGGTGTAGAAGAGCCTTCATGTAGAAGGACTCTACTTCTGCACCTACATATCCCAAAAATCATCTCATGATGTTCGGAATAAAGGAACACATGGAAAAATAAGGAGTTAAGAGGAGTGGATGAAAAGGACTCTTCTTTCTCACCATAATTTATTTTGGGCGTCCCATTAAATTTGCATGTGATTTGGCATGGAGGAATTCTAGATTAGCTGAAACACTCTTAAAACTAATTAGTTAAGCCATCTCATGACTTAAGGATTGAACCCAATCCCATTAAGTCAAGGCAACAATTTTAGGGTTAGTGCAAACATCTTTCCACTGAACCCAATTAGAAACTTGGGTTAATTCATGTGCTAGAAATTTAATTATCCCATAGGATTTATAATAATTTCAAATAGATTAGAATAAGATCAAATTTCTATTGTGTGTGACCTATTGAATTTCATATCTAGCCAGCAGTGGACTTAGACTCTTGACCTAATCCAATTAGGTCAGCCCAAAGTTATCAATTAATCAGAATATCTTCTTATTAATTCTCAAATTAAACTTCTTTAATTTTTGTCAATCTACAAGTCAAGATTGATATCTAACAATATATCATGACTACTCAGAAGATATAAAATTTGATTGAAATACCAAAATTATCCTTCCGTGGTGAGTTATCGTGTAATTTAATCTTTCAATTACACAACATCCTAGACAGGTCATGAGCATAAAAATATGTCAAGTCCAAATACCTATCCATATGTATCTCGATCTAATGATGATGACTCGATTGATGAATTAGTAGAAATCTTTTCTACTATTCATCCCTACTCTAGCCAGAGACTCTCAGAGTCATCATCCCATGAGATCACAAGGATGTTCTCTCCTTCTACAAGAAGTGATCGATTCTATATTGACCACTCACAACCTCCATGCATACTTCATCAAATCCAGAATATCCCACATATATCTCAAAGTGGCATAGTAGAAAATAAACCAAAGTAAAGATCCATATACATAAGGTAGCATGGTGATCTCAGGTCAAAGGATCACTTGCACCACTCCTACTGGAGAATCATCAGTCAATATGCTGTAAGACCCCATCAAATATTCTTCTTATGGATCAGTTCAGTGAACTCATTCTCTAATGAGCACCTACATCCTTGTATTAGTGTCACACATAAATGATTGTGAGATTAATCACTCTCCATCGAGTATGCATAGGATGTACCAGTCTTACCGACATCATCGATCTTTAACTCGATGATCCAACGACTGAAAATATTTTAGATTAGAACTATCAAAATTTTAGATCTCACTGGTATGAACTCATCATGGCCCTAAGATCATTGTCCTAATCTATGAAATTTATCATAATCATAAAATATAATACAGCAAATGATAAAATATAATACCTCGTAAATAAAAATAACCAATGTCATTCAAATGAGCAAGAAGAAAATATAAAAAAGTTCCTTCGCATCACTCATGCGATTGACTTTGTAAGGCACTATTCTTTCAATCTCCCACTTGCACTAAAACTAATTGCCTCTATACCTGATACCCATGCAATCAAAGTGGTGAACACACTGCTACTGTGTTAAGGCTCAATGAACTGATCCATTATGTAGTTCTTTATATCAACTCATTTTATGATCTAATCATGAATGAGGTGAAAGTGCCATAGAATGTGTGTGCATTTTTGATGAGACCACACCCAACTTAGTGATGAACCCTTTCATCAGATGATTTTTCTTAACATTCTTTACTAACAGCAATTAACTAAGTCAAACATAATTTGCTGTTTGGAACTTTTTCAATTTGCTACTCCTCTGGTACTTCTCAAATGCTTTGAGAATGCTTTTTCACAGTTTTTCCAATGATCCTATCATGGATCTGCCTAAAATCAAGGATTATGCACAAAGCATAAACCACATCAAGCTTGGTACATTGAATATATGGGTAAGTAAATTTTATTACACCCATTCATATTGAACCCCTTCAATAAAAATCTATGTACCTAGACTGGACAAACCTGACATCCACTTAGATTTATCTCTATAGATACTAAGTATATCGGATACTTCACCTAAGTCTTTTAAAGAAAATTTCTGTGATAAGCATGTCATTGACTAAGTGCAACATCGGGACAAGCTTCCCAATATACTGTATGTCATCCACATACAAAATCAAGAAATTAGTGAAACTCCCACTTGTCTTCTTGCATACACATGGTTCATCTATATTTTGATAAAGTCAAACATTTTGACTATCTCATAGAAGTATCAATTCCTCGATGCCTGCTTTAATCCATAAATAGATTTGCCTTCCCACTAGAGACAAACTCTCTAGATGGTGTTTAGCTATAGCAAGCAATATCTGGATAGACATTCTTATTAGCAATCTATTGGATAATACCCATAGGAGCTTCAACCAAAATCCACACTTAGTTGATGTACTGGGAAGTCCATTTTGGATTTCATGATTTCAAGCCATCTATCAGAGTCCCTACTCATGATGACTTCTGAATAGGTCAAGAAAACATCATTCTCAAAGATGTATGGTGTATTATCATTCTCAATGACAAATCCATATCTGAGTGGTATATTATATACTTGGATTGACCTTCGATGAAGAGGTGTGTATCATAGTTGTGCCTCGTCAATGGACACATCTGATCGAGGATCAACTTGTGGATACTCTATAGGTTACTGTAGGATAGTTCATAGGTTTTAAACTTCTTAAATTCAGTTATCCTCCCATTGCCCCCTTCTTGAATAAACTTCATTTTTCAAAAAGTGATATACCTACTAACAAAACATCTTTTGTCCAGTAAGGTGGTAGAAGTAGTATCGCATACTACTCTTTAGGATAACCTATAAACTAATACTAATCTAATCTAGCAAAAGCTCATATACATCAACTCTTTTCACATAAGCTGGACAACCTGCCTCTTCCCTTTTCCGTATCTATATAGAATACTAGTAACAGATTTTGACAGATCTAATTTAGAACACATGCAACAATTTCTAGGGCATATCCCCAGAATAAGATAACAAGATGTGTGAAGCATATTAAGGAACATATCATATCTCATATGGGGTGTCCATCTCTGGGTCGAGATATTATTAGCCTTCGAACATCCATATATACAAAGCCTAATAGCTTGTCCACCTATTCTCATATCCAATAAATGGGATCTTGGTCATTTTACCCTTGAGATAAGATTTACAAGTTCTATATGATTCAAAAATCATATAGATCAAAGAACTTTTCTTTATATTACTTTTTTATCTTTGACTCACAAAAATAGCCAAGATGGCAATGCCAAAGATATGTGATCATCACATATTCTTTTCTTGTTCTTATCAATATGAAGAACAATATCATTGAGTATAAAAATATGAGATCATTATCATAAATTCATAGCCATAAAATTTACTAGAAGGAGAGCAACTTTTGCTCTATACATTAATTTCAAAACTATACTACAATAACAAAAAAATTGAAACAATGTTTCTGATAAATTTAGGCATATAATAGCAGTCTATTAGTTTCTAAACCTTACCAGAATGTTACATATATAAGTAGGTTCCTACTATTTTAGCTTGGATGGACTATCCACCAGCGCTAAAAAGAATGTAGCCACCTCTCTTCAGCTTTATAGACCCAGCAATGCTTTGCATAAGTAGATCTATATGAGGTATTTAATATCTAAAAATCTAAAACTGAAGCACTCAATGATAAATTAGTTTTTATCATATACAAATCATTAGCAGATATAACTTTTGCATCCTACTTTTGCTTCACACTTGCAAGACAACTGTTGCAATTTTTTTTTCAATGCTCATCATTACTATAATGAAAAATAGATACTCTTGGTGAAGACATTCTTTGCCTTCTTCTCTTGGGAGATGTTAAAGAAAGAATCAAGAAGAGTTAGCAAGATCAAATCTTAGAATAACTCACCATCCATGATATTGATTTAATCACATGATTAAGTTAATCAGGATATACTTGACAGTCATACTGTCACCCCTGCCATATCTCATATGTAGTTTTATCCTCTTTATAGTATCATTTTTGATCAAATCGAAATCAGGAGAATAGAAGACTATCTCCTAAATGAGAACTATTCTCAGGTTCCTCAACCAGTCCATGAAGTTTGATCAATTTAAAAGATATCAAATATATCATGCAGTGATAGTAAAGATGCAGATGAATATATAAAACATAAAAGGATAACTCATGATGACACACACAATTTAGATGAGATCTTTTATCTAATTGTATCTCCCATTATTTTAGCAAATTTCACAGTCTCAAGTATGAAAAATAAGAAAATCTATCATCAAGTTCTTTAGTGAGGTTGGATCTTAGTTTCTTATAAAAATCTTGTGGATAGCACAATAAGCTCCTATGAGTTCAAAGATAGGTAACTCTTTACCAATTACATCCTATACAACTCTCAACATAATTTTTACCTCTAAAATATTTATAATCTTGTGGATAGCATAATAAACTATAATATTTTAGTTAAATCATATCTTTCAATCTTATATGGTCATATCTAAATAATACTATCTTTGTGGATAGTATAATAAGGTAGAACCATCAAAATATGTCATAAGCATCACTAAGTCAACATCATATCAATTCCTGTAGCAAGTCTTGTGCATAGCATAACAAACTCACTACAGTTTTTGACATACTCTATTGACTTAGTATGAGTTAAATACTATTAGCTTCATTATGTATCAAAATAGTATTACATCAATCTCTACAGTAAGCCTTGTGAATAGCACAACAAGCCTACTATGATTTTTGATATAATACTAGCTTGGTATGAAGGAAGCACGAGTAGTATTCTTAACACTTCACCATTATGACTTAATATAATTTAAATGAGAGACTTAGGTCTCATGTACATCCAAAATATATACAAATATATTATATGCAATTTTAATTCTAACTACCAGCAAGTAAGAGCATATAAAGGAAATCAAATTGTTACAGACTTTTAAATAAAAATCATCCAAGCTACAGAATGGTACATGGGTCAAACCCTAGGTGCATCATAAATTGAATCATCTCATGGTTAATCTAAATGCGCCTCTACTTGCCAAATGCTTGGTAGTCCAATCTTCATCTCCATGAAGACATTCATGAATACTCCACCTTTATCAGAAAATAGAAAGAAATAATTTTTATCTATTTTTAAATAAAAATTTTTTCTATAATTTTACATCAATATGTAAAAGTTTCAATCAACAGTTGAAAATATACAAAAGAAAAGTACAGTCAAAAATACAATGCATCAGGAGCACCCAGCCCCTATTGCAACTATTGCAAATACATCTATATAATCAGCCAACATAAAAACATTCATTCAAAAATTAATCACGTGGATGTACCCTAGTCCATAACCACTCATCATGTAATTTATAATAATTATAAAATATAATAATAAGCTTCTCATGTTATTCTAATTGTGATATCATTCATGAACATATCAATGGAGATGTTTAAATACATGGGCATAGGACTCATGTAAGATTTTTGATTCGGGTTCAACTCTTGACTCAATTTTAAATCAATCATTTGTCATCCTTTTGAGTTGAGTTGACCACTTCTTAGACTGTCCAATTAGATTAGTAAAGATTCAGTCAACCATGACTCAAGCCTTAATCAAATTAGGTCAATGACAACATGATCAATCTTAATTAAACATAATTTCTAATCAAATTAGAACTATGAATTTGATTTAATCAATAATCATAAATTCTAATTACATTAGATCAATGAATTATAGCTAAAATAAATCCATCGACAAAAACACTACTCCATATCTTGAAGCATCCTTTTTCATGATCAAAATTTTTTTTGACTCGTCATATACCTTGGGCAATAATTATAATGGAATACCCATAATGATGAATGCCCAATTTTATGATAGTCGGCCTTGGATCATAAGTGAATGCATCATATGCAAAAATCTTAAGTCTTGACAATGTATATCCAATGTATCATTCCAAGGCTCCATGCATCGCATGCATAGGATTTACAATTTCATACAAAATCAGATCATAGGATCTAACTTAAACTTGTCTCACAAGTCTAAAGATCATGGAATCTCATACCCAAGTTGATCATAGACTGATAGCATTTATTCTTAAAAAAATAAGTAAAAAATATCAATTAAATATTACTCAAAAAATCTAATTTTTGACATAAAATGAACTGGATCTAATCCATATCATAATAATAACATGAGGTTTGATTGAATCAATCAAGGATGGCTCTGATACCACTGTTAGATTTCGATGATGCAGCGGAATGTAGTTTTCAAAATTTTTTTACATGCATTCAACTATTGAACATAAGTTTTAATAATTAAAATATAACAATCAAAACACAAACCCTAGAAACTCCTTGTGATTGCAAACAAATAATTCTAGCTTGCATATTAATAAGGGATCAGAAGTCATATACCAAATATAAAGATGAAGATCTGGTAATAGAATGATCTCCACAAGGCTCCAAAGTAGAAGCCATCCAATAGTGATCCACATGGGATAGATCGGGATCTTTTTTAATTTGACGTAGTGCTGCAGCCATCTTTGTAAGTCCACTGCCAATCATCCTTCCCAAGAATGGGTTGCCCCACTGCCTGTATGCTTTCGAAACCTCCACTAGGACCACACTAGGAACCATTTCTTACAAGAACTCACTACCCAAGAATCAGATTTAGATATTCAACACTTGAACAATCTGAATCTAAAGACAAGCATCACATGCTTTCTAATTTTCTCTTATCTTCTTTTCTATTTTTTTCTCTCTTTTTTATCATCTTTTTTTTAGACTTTTTCTTGTCTTTTTCCTCTCATTCTCATGCTTAATCTCAGCCAAAAATGGGACATCCCAACCAGATGTAGCACCCCCTTTAAATAGGAAATAAAGGGGTGCTACCTACTTCCAATGGATGCCAACTTTTGGCATTCCATATTCCTCATGTGGTGATTCCAATAAATCACCATAATTAATCAATGTGTGGGGAAGTTTAGGAACAAAAGAACTCTTCCTTCTCATACTCTCATAATTTTAAGCATATAAGAACTAAGAGGTATGGGAGAAAAAATAAGTTCGATGCATTAACATCCCATGCGATGTCCCATAGTTTCCTATAAAGAATAAATTCTCCATATGGAAGTTATTGGGTATGGAAGAGCCTTCATATAGAAGGACTCCACTTCTGTGCCTACATATCCCAAAAATCATCTCATGACATTCGGAATAAAGGAACGCATAGAAAAATAAGGAAGGAGTTAAGAGGAGTGGATGAGAAGTACTTTTCCTTCTCACCATAATTTATTTTGGGTATCCCATTAAATTTGCATGTAGTTTGGCATGGAGGAATTCAAGATTAGCTGAAACACTTTCAAAACTAATTAGTTAACCCATCTCATGACTTAAGGATTGAACCTAATCCTATTAGGTCAAGGCAACAAGTTTAGAATTTATACAAACACCTTTGCACTGAATCTAATTGAAAACTTGAGTTAATTCATGTGCTAGTAATTTAATTAACCCATAAGATTTATAATAAATCTAAATAGATTAGATCAAGATCAATTCCCTATTATGTGTGACCCATTCAGTTCCATATCTAGCCAGCAATAGACTTGGACTCATGACCTAATCCAATTAGGTTAGCCCAAAAGTATCAATTAATCAGAGCACCTTCTAATTAATTTTTGAATTAAACTTCTTTAATTCTTTCAAGTCCATAAGTCAAGATTAACGTCTAGCAATGTATCATAACCATCTAGAAGACATAAAATTTGATGAAAATATCAAAATTATCTTTTCATGGTAAGTTACCATATAATTCAATCTTTCGATCACACAACATCCCAAACAGATCATGGGCATGAAAACATGTTAAGTCCAAATATCTATCCATATGTATCTAGATCTGATGATGATGACTTAATTGATGAACTAGTAAAAACTTTTCTACTGTTCATCCCTGCTCTGGCCAAAGACTCTCAGAGTCATCATCTTATAAGATCACATAGGATGTTCTTTTCTTCTATAAGAAGTGATTGATTCCATGTTGACTACTCACAACCTCCATACATACTTCATCAAATCCAAAATATCCCATACACATCTCAAATAGAGAATAAACCAAAGTAAGAATCTATATACATAAGGTACCATGATGATCTCAGATCAAAGGATCACTTGCACCACTCCTACTGGAGAATCATCTGTCGACATGCTGTAAGACTTCATCAAATATTCTTTCTATGGATCAGTTCAGTGAACTCATTCTTTAATGAGTACCTACATGCTTATATTAGTGTCACCACATAAATGATTGTGAAATCAATCATCTTCTTCATCGAGCATACATAGGATGTACCAGTCTTACCGGCATCATCGATCTCCAATTCGATGATCCAATGCCTAAAAATATTTTAGATTGGGACTATCAAGATTTTAGATCCCACTGGCATGATCTCATTATGGTCCTAAAATCATTGTCCTAATCAATAAGGTTTATCATAATCATAAAATATGTTGCAGCAAATGATAAAACACAATACCTCACAAATAAAAATAATCAATGTCATTCAAATGAGTAAGAAAAAAATATAAAATAATTCCTTCGCATCACCCATGTGATTGGCTTGTAGGGCACTATTCTTTCAGGTCAAACCTAAAAAATGAAAAAGAAACCAGGAAGGGGGAGAAAATCCACCTGTGACTGCACAGTAGGTGGATACAGTGGATCAAAAGGGAATCACCGACGATCGGAAGGACTCTCGAAATAGTGTGGTGATCGGAAGGGCTCTTAAAGCAGGGTGGTTGATCAGAGAATAAAAAAAAGAGAAAACTATGAAAAATCTAAAAGCATGAGAAAGAGAGGCAAGGGATACTGCCCCCTTTTAGAAGTGCAGAAGGATAGAATGACCCAGATACTGAATCCTGTTTGACCGTCTAATAATTGACACTTGGCATGGCTCCATTGGTCGGCAAGGGAGGACAGTCGGCCCATTACTGATTTGCACTAGAAACAAGTTATGCCACCCTTCAAATTCCACCAACTGCTCCGTTTTCTATGCTCATGATTATCTACTGATGTGACCTTTCATTCTACCCAAAGGCTGCAAGCACCATTTTAGTAGCAACGACAATGTATCTTCGATAAATCCAAACTCATGTACTCCCTTGTCCACACTGAACTCGAGAGTAGGACGCATGTGTTGGAGGGTAATTTATCACCAGGCCAAAGACATGAACTAGCGGGAAGGCATATGATGAAGTGTACAGGACCAGCACCACAGCACTATTGTAGATGAAGGTACCCAATTCCAGAGGTAGATATATCTCTCCTGAATCATGAGAAGGCTATCTGAAGGAGATCATTTAGTATATAACTCTAGGCCTCTCCGATCCTAACTTCGAACCCCGATGATCCTTGATTCTTGGTGATCTTTTTAAGCAGAACATTAGACTCTGGCTAGTCCTGACTTTGGCTTGTAACCAAGACTTCACCAACCGATCCCAATCCCCACAGTAGGCTAACATCTGAACAGATCGATCT
Source organism: Elaeis guineensis (assembly GCF_000442705.2). Lineage (NCBI taxonomy): Eukaryota > Viridiplantae > Streptophyta > Magnoliopsida > Arecales > Arecaceae > Elaeis > Elaeis guineensis. Next base: position 2,354,143 of record NW_027332426.1, read on the forward strand.
CAGACTTTGACAACAGATATACTTTCAAACTCCATCGATCCTTATCCCAACGAATACAACTGATCTTGGCTACCTTCATTCGATGCCTACATGCATTGGACCACTTCGAAACCTCCTTAATCAAAGCCAACTCGATCCTATTTGCATCCTTATTTCAATTTCAAAAGTGCCTATTGTAGGGTTTTGATGGCACAGTGGAAGAATTGGTGTTTAAAATTTTTCATTCAAAATACACTAGTACACTGAAACCCTAAAGCTCAAGATCTCTTGATAATATCAATCAAAGCATAAATTAAATAAGCAGGATTAGAAAAATACCTATAACACTAATTTCAATTTTCACTAGGTATCTAAGTGTTGCCCTCTAATAGTGATCCATATAGGAATCAATCCAAGGACAGCGCTCCTTCTTGAGCCTTGCTTCAAGAGTTCTAGCCCCTAAAATCCGACCAACCTTTAACTGATTAGATCCTCCTCTAGATTTGAGTTTGAACCTCTCAGAACCTCCTTTTATCTTTGATCTCTTTCCTTAGGACCTCTTAAACCTTTTGTCCTAATAGGAATAGGCTTGTTTTAAAAGAACAAACCTTATCCTAAAGACCTAAAGTTGTAAAGGAGGGAGAGGAGGTGCTAGATGAGAAGCCATGCCCCTTCTGAAGAGCCTTATCATATCAACATATCAGAAATCTGAGTCTTCAAGCAGAAAGAATCAACCGACTTGATACGTCGATTCCTGCCTTTCTATGCATGCACTAAAGAGAAGCTTTTGGCATACCTTCCTGATTTAGATTGCCCCTGAATTTGTCATGTGGCATGCCCATTTAAATTTGAATTCAAATAGTGAGAGGATTAGATAAGGGGCATCTCTTTCTGCCCAAAGTAGGACTCTTCACACATCCTTCGCATGATCGGTTTGATCACCCACACGCGCCAAGGAGTTCTGGAAGTCCCATGCCCATTCAAAAGCCTTTTCATCATTTAAAAGTGTGCCAAGGAGGTTAAGAGTCTGATCACAGTGCCATATGGGTTAGAGACCCAAAGCAGGACTCTAATCCTTCTGCACACCAAAATTTAGAGTTGGCATGCACCCCCCTTCATTTTAGTGCCAAGAGTTGCATGCCCTTGAGACTCTTAACCAAAAATGCGGATAAGAGCTTTAGGCACCCCATTTTGGGTTGCCTCTAGGTGGCCAAACCTAATCCATATACTCACCACATTAGGCTAGCCACATAGCAAGGTTTCAAATCAAATCGGATCTCTCAAAGAGCTAGGATTTCCACATGTGCTAGCATACTTATCGAAAATCCAATTGGATCCAAAATTTCAATCAACCATATCAAAAAGATCTTTGGTCAATTTTTTTATATATATGGCTCACTAGGTTCTACATCTAGCCAGCAGTAACTTCAGATGCAGGTTGATCTAATTTGATCAGAACCTTTTTAATCGATTAAGATCCAAATCGTGTCGATCTGAGTTCAACAATTAGAACTTTCTAATTGAAGCTCGAATTAAACTCTTTAATTCAATCAAACTTACAAATCAAGATTGACGTCTACCAACATATCATGACTATCCAAAAGATATAAAATTTGATAGAAATACCAAATATACCCTTCAGTGATAAGTTACCGTATAATTTAATCCCTCGAACATCCCACATCCCGAACATGTTCATGAGTATGGAATCATGTCAAAACTCAAATACATTCATATCGATTCTCCATCCATCAGTAATGACTCTGATAATGAAGCATTAGAATCCTTTCTAATCTTCATCATATTTTGATCAAAGACTTTCTAAATCATCTAGAGATGAGAATGTATAGGATGATATCTCTTATTAAGAGTAATCGATTCCTTGTTAACCGACTCGTAACCTCCATACATACTCTACCATATCCAGACCCTCGTACATATCTTAATGTCATGTCTGGGTATAAACCAAAATATAGATTTATGTGCATAAGATTTTATGATGGTTTCAGATCTAAAAATCACTTGCACAACTCCCACTTAGAGAACCATCTTTTGACATGCAAGTAAAACTCTATAAGATGTTCTCTGTTGGTGAGTCAATTTAGTGAACTCATTTTCTAATGAGCATCCATATTTTTATATTAGTATCCCACACAAGTGGCTTGTGAAATCAGCCACCCTCTCCATTGAGCATACATAGAATGTGCCACTCTTTCTAAAATATTAATCCCCAACTCAACGTTCCTGTTGGGTATAAAATACCCACAGCCGGAACCCACGGCGGAACCGCCGTCAGCAAGCGCTGCTCCGCCCGGGCTCCTACGGGAGCCGGGCTCCGCCGCCGATGTCAAAACAGCTCCGCCCAGACTCCTACGGGAGCCGGGCTCCGCTCTCAACATCAATTGCTGGTAAGCTCAGTCTGGACTCTTACGAGAGCCGGACTTCACCCTTGACTTTGTTTGCAGCGCAGCTCCGCCCGGACTCCTACAGGAGCCGGGCTCCACCGACGGCATCAGCAAGTGCAGCTCCGCCCGGACTCCTACGGGAGCCGGGCTCCGACGACGTCAGCAAGCGCTGCTCCGCCCGGACTCCTACGGGAGCCGGGCTCCGCTCTGATCGGTTGGTCGGTGAGCAACGTCACCGTGTGCCCTTGAAAGTAAGGTCGGAGTCTCCGAGCTGCAATCAACAAAGCGTAGGTCAGTTTCTCTAATTTAGTATACCTGGTCTCGGCGTCCCTTAGCACGCGGCTAATGTAGTAGACCGGCCGCTGGATTTTTATTTCTTCCTTGACAAGGACTGCCACGAGGGATGTGGGAGAGACTGCCAGGTACAAAAATAACTCCTCCCCAGGTTCGGGCTTTGCCAGTAGTGGAGGTGAGCTAAGGTAGCTCTTTAATTCCTCGAATGCCTGTTGACATTCAGGGGTCCAACAGAAGTTCTTCGACTGTTTGAGGGTTTGGAAGAAGGGCAAACATCGCTCAGCCGACCTCGCGACAAAGCGATTAAGAGCTGCGATCCTCCCAGTGAGGCACTGAACCTCCTTGATCGACCGCGGGGCGGCCATCTCCTGGATGGCGCGAATTTTCTCCGGATTGGCCTCAATCCCACGCCCCGACACCATGAAGCCCAGGAACTTTCCTGAGGTTACCCCAAAAGCACATTTGGTCGGGTTCAGCTTCATTCTGTATTTTCGAAGAGCGCCAAAAGCTTCCTCGAGGTCGGCAACATGATTTCCGGAAGATCTACTTTTCACGAGCATATCGTCCACGTACACCTCCATGTTTCGGCCGATTTGTTCTTTGAAGATTTTATTTACCAACCGCTGATAGGTTGCGCCTGCGTTCTTGAGGCCGAACGGCATAACCCTGTAGCAGTAAAGGCCGCGACTAGTGATAAAAGCAGTTTTTTCTTCATCTTCCGATGCCATCCTAATCTGGTTATAGCCGGAGAATGCGTCCATGAAAGTGAGAAGCTCGTGGCCCGAGGTAGCGTCCACCAGTTGGTCGATCCTGGGCAGGGGGTAGCTGTCCTTTGGGCAAGCTTTATTCAGCTTTTTGAAGTCGATACACATCCTCCACTTGCCGTTTGCTTTCTTGACCAAGACAACATTGGAGATCCACTCTGGATAATTGACCTCCTTGATGAATCCGGCCTTGAGAAGTTTATCCACTTCCTCGGCTATCGCCTTCTGCCTCTCTGGGGCATGACTCCGGATTTTTTCTTTTGTTGGCCGATGTTTAGGGTCGACCGCCAGATGATGTTCCATGACCTCTGTCTCGATCCCCGGCATATCCGCCGGGACCCATGCGAAAACGTCCGCATTTCTTTGGAGAAAGTCCACGAGATGCGTCCGCACCTCCTCCTCCAGGTTGGAGCCAATCAACACCACGTGCTCCGCATTCCCATCATTCAAAGGAATTGGTATTAGGTCCTCGATCGGGCCACCCCTCTCTTCAGTGAGGTCGTCGCGCACATCCAACCCGTCGACTGGACAAAGATCCGCTTGATCGCTTCTTTGCAGGGCAATATTGTAGCAGTGCCTGGCCAGCGCCTGGTCTCCCCAAACTTCTCCAATCCCTTTGTCAGTGGGGAACTTCAACTTCAAATGATAGGTTGAAACAACGGCTCTGAGGGCATTGAGGCCGGGACGGCCAAGAATTGCATTGTAGGCAGATGGCGTCTTTACCATCAGGAAATTCACCAGAGCCCGGGACTGCTTTGGATGCTGACCCGCGGTCACAGTTAGAGCTATCGTTCCTTCCGTAGGAACGGCGTCACCAGTAAACCCTATCAAGGGGGAGCACATCGGCCTTAGATGACCGCCAAGAGTGGTCATTCTTGAAAAGGCGTTGTAGAACAAGATGTCAGCCGAACTTTCGTTGTCGACGAGAACGCGACGGACATCATAATTTGCTATGTTCAAGGAAACTACGACCGCGTCGTTGTGAGGGAATTGGACTCCCTGGGCGTCTTCTTCAGTGAAGGCTATGGGTTCCACGACTTTTTGCCGCTTGGGGGGTGCAGCTGATTTGCCGATCGCCTCCTGCTGGGATTCCCCCGAGACGACATTAACGGAATCCCGCGGAGACTGGTCGCCCGACCACCCATTATCGGCAGTCATAGCCAGAGGTAGTCGTGCAGAAACCCCGCGAGAAGGCATCGGACAGGGAAAGGAGGCTTGGGTGCCGGAAAAGATGGCCGGAAGCGGATCCGTTGAGCGCTCCTTTAAGAACAAGGGTGCTGCGAAGATTCGCGCCCTTCCTCTAGCGCCAATCCTGTTGGTGCAAAAATCCGCCTGCGCCGGAGAAGCTGGAGTTGAGGAAGCCGCGGTCGCCGCCGGGACCTGCAAGGGAAGTCTAAACCGGAGGTGGGGTTGCTCCGGCAAGACCCTCCGACGCTCAAGTCAGTTCTCTGCCTCAACAAGAATGGAGTGCTCGAACGGAGAATTTAGCAGAGTTTTGAGATAAAAAAATGAGCTTAGAGAATAACGTATCTGGATCCCCTTTTATAGGCAGAGGGGGCAACGGATTGATGGTGACACCTGCAACCGTCTGGTAGTGGGCCGCCCACGGTCAGGGAAATTAATTGCGGAGAGTGGTGGGGCAGACTCGTGGCTGTTGTCATAGTCTGCCACGTATGGCCTGTTGCGGATAGTGGGGCGGCGTCCGTTGCCGCTAGCTGTCAGTGAGTAGTGGGATCGTGCAGCACCTGCCACAGGGAGCGGGACAGAATCGTGGCCGTTTGCTACAGCCTGTCAGGGAGTAATGGGTCCGCTGCTGGAGCCGCGTAGAATCCGCTGTAGGACCTGGAACAGGATCATGATTGTTGTCGCGACCTGCCGAGGGGGTGCGGATCTGTCGATTGAGGTTCGGCCGCGGTTGGAGTCCGACCTCCGAAGGAGCCCGGGCGGAACCGCTCTGATGTCGAAGGTGGAGCCCGACTCCCGTAGGAGTCCGGGCGGAGCCGTTCTGATGTCGGAGGTGGAGCCCGGCTCCCGTAGGAGTCTGGGCGGAGCCGTTCTGATGTCGGAGGTGGAGCCCGGCTCCCGTAGGAGTCCGGGCGGAGCCGTTCTGATGTCGGAGGTGGAGCCCGGCTCCCGTAGGAGTCCGAGCGGAGCCGTTCTGATGTCGGAGGTGGAGCCCGGCTCCCGTAGGAGTCCGGGCGGAGCCGTTCTGATGTCGGAGGTGGAGCCCAGCTCCCGTAGGAGTCCGGGCGGAGCCGTTCTGATATCGGAGGTGGAGCCCGGCCCCCGTAGGAGTCCGGGCGGAGCCGTTCTGATGTCGGAGGTGGAGCGATCTCGTAGGAGCCCGGCTCCCGTAGGAGTCCGGGCGGAGCTGCGCTGCAAACAAAGTCAAGGGTGAAGTCCGGCTCTGATAGGAGTCCGGATTGAGCTTACCAGCGATTGATATTGAGAGCGGAGCCCGGCTCCCGTAGGAGTCCGGGCGGAGCTGTTTCGATGTTGGCGGCGGAGCCCGGCTCCCGTAGGAGTCCGGGCGGAGCAGCGCTTGCTGATGGCGGTGGAGCCCGGCTCCCGTAGGAGTCCGGGCGGAGCAGCGCTTGCTGATGGCGGTGGAGCCCGGCTCCCGTAGGAGTCCGGACGGAGCTGCACTTGCTGATGGCGGTGGAGCCCGGCTCCCGTAGGAGTCCGGACGGAGCTGCACTTGCTGATGGCGATGGAGCCCGGCTCCCGTAGGAGTCCGGGCGGAGCTGCACTTGCTGATGGCGGTGGAGCCCGGCTCCCGTAGGAGTCCGGGCAGAGCCGTTCTGATGTCGGAGGTGGAGCCCGGCTCCCGTAGGAGTCCGGGCGGAGCCGTTCTGATGTCGGAGGTGGAGCGATCTCGTAGGAGCCCGGCTCCCGTAGGAGTCCGGGCGAAGCCTTTCTGATGGGAATTTCGGCCGCGGGTATTTTATACCCAACACAGATGTTTGTCAATATCAAGCAGCAAGAGAGCAGATATGCAAGGAGACCGAGACATCTTAGGAGTCATTCGTCACATGACTCCATGTCCGAGATATTCTCCCAGATGTTTGAGCAAAAAATATTAACACAAGACCGATCATCTCAAGTAGGAAGAAGATATCCATCCTCCCAGACACAACGAAGTCAATCACAAGGGCACTGAGTTCAAAAAGACAAAAGTAAAGACAATTGCAGCACCCTCGAGAGTGCAGGAATCAGCTGACTTAGATTCGAAGACCAACGGCAACGAGAGCAATGATAGTAGTCATAGATCTGATGATTATGGAGGGACTAAAGGATACGAGACCACTGTTCATGAGACGCAACCGCAAGGTGGTATTCGATTTATCGATAAGTCCCAATGTATACATGCCACACAAGATAGGGACCACGATGCATAAGCTGATAGATCCCGCGAGCATACGATTCATATAGACGACGGCCTCCTAGAGATCGTCCAGCACATGATGCAGCTACAGATGATCTTGCACGTGTTGGATCCATTGATATGTCGGATTATACTCGCACTATGTATCCTATCACTTGCAGACAGCTTATGATCCATATGAATATGAATATGGTGCATCCGAAACATCATCTTCCAATGACTACTACCCTATGCAACTCAGAGCATCTTATAGATCAGATTTTACTGTCGGCATATTGAATGAACCCCTCCACAACCATACTATCATCTCGAGGATGCCTCTCAGAGCGAAAGTTTGAGCGAGAGATCTGAGGTATCTTACAATCCAGAGAGGATGTGCGTATGAGACACAAATCTGAAGCTTTTGAAAAATTCAAAAAATTCAAATGAGGTAGAAAAGCAAACTGAAAAACTCAAGATTTTTCGACCAAATCAAAGAGGTGAATACCTTAGTAAAAAATTTTAAAATTATCTCAAGAAAAATGAGTCTCACAATTGACTCCTCTAGGAACACAACTCAATGAGATGTTGAGGCAGAGGAATGGAACCCTATTGGATATGATTCAGTCCATGATAAACGTCTCCAATTTTTCTTTATTTTTTTGGGACATGCTTTGCTCGTATTTATCTATTGAATAAGATTTTCTCTAAATCTGTTCCTACCATACCATATGAGATGTAACATAATAAGGAATCAAATTTTGATCATCTCAAGATTTGAAAATATCCGGCTCATGTCAAGCAACTACAAGCGAACCTAGGTCCTACAAGGCTCATTTCATCAGATATTCTAGAGTCTATGGGATACTATTTATACTTTTCAGAGGATCACAATATAGTTGTGAGTCAACATACTTTCTTGGAAAAATAGTTTATCCAAGATGAAGATAGTGGGACGAAAATTGAGCTCAAAGAGTCTTTGAAGAGAAACGAGTCATAAAACCTACAAAATCTATTCAAATTGAGTCAGTACATGCACTTTCTCTTCCACCTCATAGATCGAGCAAGATTTTTCGTCCTCTTGAAAGATGCTTAGATATTCTGACAAAGAAAGTAGAGAAAATATTTCTTATAAAAAATAGAAAATATGGAGATGATCCCGAAATCTATAACGAGACAATGTCGATACTGACTTCGAAAAATGATTGTAAGCCATAAAGTTAAAAGTTGACTCGATGCATTCCAACCAAGTTTGGACCTTAGTAGATCCATCAAAAGGTAAAGTACCTCTTGGATGCAAACGGATCTACAAAAAAAGATAGGTTCGGATGGAAAAATACAGACCTACAAGACAAGACTTGTGGCGAAAGATTATAGTCAACGCAAAAGTATTGACTATCAGAAGACTTTTTCATCTATGGCTATGGTAACGTCCATCCGAACGATGCTTGCTATTGCTGCATACCATGATTATAAATCTAATAAATAGATGTGAAAATTGTTGAGAATTATGTCCCAAAATTAATCGTCAGCCTATTGATGGTTGAACTCATATTTATAATTATATATGAATTTTAATTAATAAAAATTATTTAACTTTTGCATCATAAAGTTGTACATCTTTCTTTTGAACTCCTGTGTTATGATGAAATCTTTGAAACTATTTTAATCGATAAAAGAGGATTTATCATTTAGCCCTTAAAACTTATTCGCGACCAAATGATACGCTATTACTATGATGATAGTGATTATCAAGTATAGATCGTTGTATGCCATATGAGTTGGTTGTCCTCTTAATCAAGGAGTGGAGACACTAGTATGGTATACAGGTAAGATGTACATCTCACTGAACGTGATCCAACTGCGGAGCACTCTACTGTCAAGAATAGCTCGCGAAGGATATAGGTATAAGTGTCCATTCGACCTGAGATCATCATGGTGACTTGCAAACAACTCACTGTGCTTTGGTGCCAGACTACCTGAATTTCTAATTCAGTGATGAAAGATTTCTAGATACGATCAAATACTTGTTAAGTCGGTGTATGAGTCAAGATGGGATTGACCGCTCCTGATTTCAGGAGGTAGTACTACATTATGTTTCAATTCAGCAAAATCCTAATCAAGATAGTCCTTGTGAGAGTCATAGGATTTATGAGATTGAGACACATTATGGATGTACTAATTATGAGTTGACAGTTTAACTGAGTCATCCTAATTACTGAGAGTCTGAGTTAAATTATACAGTAACCATAGTCCAAGATTCTTGAATGTTGTTTTGCAATCATTCGATCCATCCGAATGTCAGGTATCATTGCTAGATAGTCACATCGATTAGTACAAAAATTTATTCCTGTACTACCGGCTTAAGTTCGAACCTATGAGGTCACACTCAAAAGAAGTTACTGTCTGATCAAGTGGCAGATCAACGATTGAGAATTGTTCAAGAATATAATTGTCAATTTGATTGATGATTAACCTTATGCAAAAGTTGAAATAAATTAATTCACTAAGGATTAGTGAATTATTGAAGGATTAATTAGCAATTAGATTGCTGATTAGCTCAATTAGATTGAGCAATATGATTTGGATCAAATCTAATTGAATTAGATTCAATTAGATTTGATCGGATTAGGTTATTAGATGAGCTAATCGCTAAGGATGTTTAATTTCTGATTTGATTAGGACTTGAGCTCGATTAATTTTTAATTTGATTAGGATTTAATTGAGGTAATTTGTTACCTAATTGGATTAGGTATTTGGGTCTAACCAAACGGTTTTGGTTTGAACTTAATTGGAACAATCTAGAGTCCAAAAGGATTGAACTACTACCCATGCGACACCCTAAACCCATGCCCACTTGTTCTTCACGCAAACTTGAATTTTGCATGAAGTTTTTACACGCAAATCAAAGGCTCTCGACCTCTCTCTCACCCTCAGATAAGGATAAAATTTGGTTCAAAGTTGATTTCAAATTTGAAAGTTTGAAACAGGACGAGGATAAATTGAATTTTGAATTCAAGTGGTTTGAATTTGATTCAAACTAATCTCATCCTATCCACTCTGCACGCTACCCTTAAGGAGACTTTGTGCGACAACCATGATCAGATTACCATAAGAAAAATCTGAGAGTGGTGTGTGAGGATTAAGGGGTGGGTGGCCTTGCCTTGGCATGCATGCATAGAGGAAAACCGGTTCCTCTTGGGTGAGAGACCTAGATCACATCTAGGGTTTTGGGTAAGGAAAAATCAAAGAGAGGAGAGTTCTTCCTCTTTCCACCACCACATCCTCCCTCTCTGTCTTCAATTTTGGAAGAGTCCGAGAGATTCAAAAAGAGGTGCAGATCAACCATCAACAGGATCTTTGCGCGAGCTAACACTCCCGAAGAGATCGATCAGCATGGGGCTTCAAATGGACGATCCATAAAGGCCGAACACCCTATGCGGCTGTGAGCAACCAGCACGACCACAAGATTGAGACACAGTGATCTGCTACCCGCACCCAGGTAATGAGTTTTGAACTCATATTTATTATACATATGATCTATAATGTAGATGTGATCTACTAGTGCATATTTAGATATGATCTTGCATGCCGATTTTTATTTTTAGATCTCATATATGCAATATAACATGTTAAAGATCCTACGGTAGGCATTTAAGATTAGATCTAAAGCATGTTTATTAGATTATATAGTTTAATCTAATTTATTTTCTGCCGTAAAATTTTTGAAAAGCATGCTTGAAACGTCCGCCGATTTTCTTCAAAAACTGCTTTTCTAAATGAATATCTTGAGAAAGATATCTACATGGAACAGTTCCTGGGTTTCACTTTCAGTGACGAAAATCACAGTATGCAAGCTGTCAAGGTCTATATACGAACTGAAACATCTCGAAGTTGGAATACTCGTTTCAACGATGTGATCAAATCATTTGATTTCATTAGGAATGAGGAGCCATGTGTCAGTGAAAATTTCTATGATATTGTTGATAGAAATCACAATATTTCTCACTATCAGACAAAAAAGAATCTATAGGGTCACACACTCTAATCAGATGGTTAGATTTAATTTGACATGTCAAAGGTTGACAAGTCAATAGTTTGACAATGTCAAAGAATTTACACAATCAAATCCAAAGGCAATAGGACTCCTTATGCGATAAAGATTTTGATTTGATCAAAGTCGACTCCGCTTAGGACTTTATTCATCAAAGGTGATTAACATGCAAAAGGACTCCTCTCCCCACAAGATGGCATCTTATTATTTCCCATGCCAAAAAGGTTTTGACGTGATTATGCGCCATGAATCATGTTTAACGTGGAAAGGAGAGAACATGCTTCACATCTTGCACCATGACTCATCACATGAAAGTGTTTCATGTGGGAAGACTCTTATGCGCCCTTATCCTCAGCCCCAAAGAATCTTATCTTAAGAAGGATTTTAAGAAACCGTGACTCCCTCATGTTAAAAGGATTTTAACGTGGGCTTTTGGGTAGTTATGTGAAGACAGAATGAGTCCACACCTCTTGGACTCTACACGCTATAAATCTCAAGCCCCTTAAGGAGGTTTAAGGCTTTGGAGTTTCTTAGGAAAGGAAGAGATGAGATCCCTTCATGCCCTTCTCTCTAACACATGCCCCATCTCTTCTCACACGCCCCATCTCTTTCTCCTCTACACATCCAAGAGTTGGAAGTCACAACTTTTGCACACTCAAGAGTTGGGCGCATGCCAAAGAAAAAAAGGAAAGATGCTGGATTTCTTAAGAAGAAAATCAAGAAAAGCTGAGAAGCTAGATTTCTTCAAAAAGGGAATCAAGAAAAAAATCAAGAAAGGTTCCTGATCCATTCACATACGAAGTGTGATCTGCGAAGAGGAAAGACTAAAATCCTTAAGAAAAGGCTGAAATCCTTAAGAAGTTTCAGCACAAAGGGAAAAAAAATCCGCATCTAAGAGGATCTCTGCAAGAGAGCTAGTACCCCAGTGAGATCAGATATCTTGATCAGATGACAGCCTTGTGTGGATACCTATAGAAGCCGAACGCTTGTGCAGCTTCAAGGAACCGTGAAAACATCCACGATCATCAGCTTGCGGTGAAGAACTATCCGCGCAAGGGTGAAGATACCTTAATCTTAATCTTAATAAAGGGAACAAAATTGATTCAAGAGAGATCTCGCATAATAATCTGAAATTAATTTTATTTTTCCACTGCATGATATAATCTGAAATTAATTTTATTTCTCCACTGCATGATTAATTTAATTTTTTATTCTATCCTTTTGCTGCGTATATCAATCAACCCCTAGTTTTTAACAGACTATTTCTCTTTACAAATACACTGCTTGATCAACTTTAATTGCATTTCATGATATAATGATGATATATTTAGGATAAAGAAGCATCATTTAACATACACCAAGTAATAAAAACATCAAAAGACATCAAGAAATATCAAATTAGAGTTAAAATTATTCAGAAAACCAAGAAAAATATAACATTTCATTAAATATTAAAAATTTGAGAAAACAAAAAAAAATAGGCATGCCAGCCTAATAACCAACACCCCATGGCGTATCGTGTTAGTAGGTACCGAACCAGTACCATGCCAAACCAATGGCTGACCTACATGGGTAGGTATCAGTTCAACCTACCTTGGCCCGTAGTGTTAAAGAAAAGCCCAAAATCCCTTTCAAACTAAAAAGAACCACGTATTTTCCTATGAACCATTCAGCACATCTTATGCACCCTATGATTAAACAACAAAACTATCATATGTTCTATTATCTTCAGGGCACAATTAAATTATAATCTTAGCATTCATTTTAGACTTCTGTACTTCACAAGGCATAAGGAAAATATTATCTCCAAATTTGGTCGATACATTCTCATGAATGCTGCTAGAATTCAACATATATCTATAACCAGGTTCTAAAGTTTTAAAAAATAAGTTACTAACATAAAAAAAACACTTCAGCTAAAAAAAATATAAGCTAAGGTAGGATTTTGCAAAATGAAGCAATTGTAGCATAGAGAGTTCAATTATCAACACCAAAAATATAATACATTCAATTATCAAATCCTATGAATATTCAAGTGATTAAGTCAATACCTGACAACTATAATTCCATCCGTTGCGATCCTTAGCCTCTCATCAATGCAAAGTTCAGTTGATGTTCCAAATGCTTTATCACCATCACTATACATTAACTGTCAAGTTCAATGTGTGTTAGTACGTAGCTAATACTCTAAGTAGTGAAAGATAAATAATAACAAACTGAAGGATCACAAACCTGCAATTCCTCCTTCCCTAATGAAGCAAACCCATTGGACAAGACTCTTCTGTTTCTGAGATGTGAAACTCCAAGCATCTCTCCATTCTTTATTACCTGCAAACAAATATGAATCATAAAGATGGCTAATTCAACATTTCATAATTCATTACATAAGAAGACAATGAAACCAACAAGGTCATATAGGCTGCTTGAAGCAAAGAGCTTTTTATTCTACTGATTTTGAATTAGCCTTTCCAAACTAAATGGTTTTCTCTTTCTTATTTCCATAAGACCTTCCCTTTCCATGTGAAAGAAATCTCTATCAACATGGCAACTAACAATTAGGCTACCCTAGTCTGTATCACTTTACTGCCTTTTTGATGAAGTTAATGTTAAATATATACCCTAAAAGCCAATCTGGCTGACATATTGTACTTTTCTAGAACATAAATTTATACTTGACTCATTTATTTATTAATAAAATTAGATAATTTTCTATACCATTATTGTGTTATGCATCTTTTAATCGTCCAAAAAATTAATAAGATGATGATACATATTCTCAAGAGTTGAGAATTTGATACATGTCATTGATGGTTAATTTTTAAAATGCTCCCTACTGATGGAACATCACGAAGACGATAATTGATCCAGTGAGGTTGGTATACGGATCGCTTCCTTTTAGAAAAAGAGTTTTCAGTCTATAGTGTGGGGACACTAAGCACGAGTGCAAATAGTTGTTAGAGTATCGATACCAAGCATGACCAAACGACAAGTACTTGGATGTCTACTCACTCGTCAATAACTTTCTCGATGCTGTAATTGTGTGAATAATTTTTTTCACAAGTGATGTCTCAGCTATTCACAGTAAGGATGCTATAGTTTGACTGCACATTTACTTAGTCTCCTAGTCATATGGGTCCTTACGGTGTATGTTGACTGTAGTAGGTTCATTTTAGAAATAGGATGCACACTTAAATGGGATCAATCAACCTTAGTTATTTATGAAGCTGAATTCTGAAGACTAGCCACAGTGATGTAATAGATGGAAAAGGATTTCTATGAAAAATATAATTTGAACTCGAGCTAAATAAATCTTACATATGACAGACGATCGGATTTGACGAATTTTTCATAATCTCCATCTTATCAGAACTCACGATAAAAGAACTGAATCATATGTTAACTACACTAGAGGTTCAGACTCTTCTGTTCTGCTGGGTTCCACTACATACTGCCAAACGTCACTGATGGATTATAAGACCCGCGAGAATTTATTTAAAATCAATAATTCTCATTGGACGAATTAGAATTATTCCAATCTATTGAAAGAAATTTCCATGATACTGTTGATGGAGATCACTATATATCTCACTATCAGATAGAATAGAACCTACGGGATCACACACAATAAGAATTTTGACTTAATCGAATAATTGAATTGTGAATTCAATTCGCATATGGATCTAATTATCAATTTGATTGATGATTAGAGTGAGTTGTAAAAGTTACAAGAGAGAACTTACTAAAGTTTAGTCAGTTATGAAAAAACAATTAGCAATTATGACTGAATTAATCGTTATTGATTTGATCATTTAATTAAAAAAACATTGGGCCTCATACAAATTAAATTGGATTTAATTTGGTTCTAATCGGATCTAGTCCTAGTCAAATGAGGATCTGATTAAACCTAATTGAATTTGATTTTGAACAAAAGAAGATTAGGGTTAGGAGTCGAGATCCTAGTTGGACTAGGACTCTCTCTCATCCCACATGCCACAGAGGGTGCGTCCAAGGTTTGGGACGCGCGACCCAGGTTTGGGACGCGCGACCCAGGGTTGGGACGCACGTTCCAGAGAGTCTTTCTCCTCTCTCTTATCTCTCTATCCTTATCTATTTTTAAAGTTCGAACTGGATTCAAAACTTCAAACCTAGATAAGGGTGAGGCGTGGGGTTATAAATAAGGGGCAGATCCAAGCATGAAGTGATTGATTTTTCATCACCCTTTCTCTCCTCATCTTGTCGCCCAAAAGAAGAGCTCCTCTTCTTGGTGCCATCCAAGAGGAAGACCCTGTTCTTCCTCCCTCTTTCATCCTCTTGTTCATCTTCTTCCTGATTTCTTGAGAAGAAAAGAAGTCAGATTCAGTTTAAAGAGAGAGATCTGCAAAGGAGTTAAACACCCCATTGATCTTTGGAGTCTTCTGATCAAGATCAGCCTATGTGGATACCTATAGAGGCCGAATGCGTATGCGGCTTCAACAAACCTCAAAAGACATCCACGATTTTCAGATCGCGATGAAAATCTACCTGCACAAAGATAAATTTCAGATGTTTAATAGATTAGATCTTGATCTTATATATGTCATGATTCCTGAGTATGAGATATGATCTCTATGCATGCCAGATTAAATTAGATCTAATTAGATTTAAAGAATTTAGATTTGAAATCTTTCTTTCCGCTACATAAAAACTTTTAAATTTTTGCATGCATACATGTCGCCATGTGATGGCGTTTCCTTCAAGTGGTATTAGAGCGGTCCTTACGTTGCAAGATTAAGATCAAAATTTCAGATCTGAAAATCTATTTTCAAGATCTGAAATTTTGAATTTACTCTTTAAAGGATTGATTTCAGATCTGAAAATTATTTTCAAAATCTGAAATCAAGAACAAATCTTGATCACGCAAATGTTTTCAGATCTGAAAATCTATTTTCAAACCTGAAATTCAGATTTCGAATGATCAGGAGATGGATTTCAAGATCTGAAAATTTGTTTTCAGATCTGAAATTCAAATGTTTGATGTTCACGTTATTGTTTTCTAGATCTAAAAATTTATTTTCAGGTCTGAAAAATCTAATTTCTTATATTCATGCATCTAAAATTCTTATCTAATGTTCATATGACCTGAATATTATTAGATCTAAATTTTATCTTTATTATATGTTCATGCATGAGATGATGTTCATAGATAGAGACCGATCTTGATATGATCTATATGATGGCATAAATGCTTTCAAATTAATGTAATTTGATTGAACATAAGATTATGTTTTATACATCAATCTGGATCATCATGAAATAAAGTTGTCTTGGTATAACGATTGAAACCCATTATGCTGGCAGGTTGTCCTAGGATGAGAAGAGATTGATGAGGTAAAACATCATAAGAAATTAAACATGAACATAGGATCACTCAAATCTAGATTATGAGATAATCGTAGGGTGTTTTCATGGATACATATAGTGATCTCCTTGAATCACTACGACTTTAAAAGTAGGGTGTATCATAAACACACTAAATTGGTTTGCAATTTGTAATTTGTGGTGGCAGAAACCAATGGATTGACCAATTTGGAATTGATTGATCAATTGGTGTCTAAAGCAAGTGATAGAATGGTGGTTACTTAATTAGAACCGTTGCTTATGCACGCACAAAAAACCTCCCACCAATCTTGAACTTACCTGACCAATTTGATCGATTAAGTTCCTTTGAATGCCTAGTGTTGAATTCACCACACATGTTGCATTTACACCATGGTTCCGATCTTGGTGAACTAAGAATCTCTCAAGTAGATCCTCAAAAATTATAGATTTACATAAGATGTAAATTAAAACAATAAAAACAAGAGATCTAAATTAAATCTCCTCACACATTAAGTCTAGCGATCTTCCACCATTGTAGATGTGCAGGCATCTTTCTAATGTTGATTGTCTCGATTAGATACAGTAATTCAGTTGCACCAGAGGGTGCAACCACTCTATTAGCATGAGATGTTGCAGGGTAAAAATGGGGTTGGACCTAATATCTGTCAGATAAGGGATCTAATGATGGCTTTGCACTTGCATTAAATGGTAAGTCTGACTTAACTAAGAAATGGGGCCAATATCTGCCAGGTGAGGCCTTCATGACTTAAAGACTGAATTTTGCTGCAACATGCTTGAAAAGCATTAGATAAGAGTTATCCACTCATTGATATACGTGTCACCAATATCTATCAGATGAGATGCGCATAAATCGATGGGACTGCAGTATCCACTTGAAACCCTAGTCGCGAAGGGCTTCCGTTTCTCTACCACAGGAGTAGGAGTTTCGAGAAAATAATGAGAGAAACGTTTGTTTCAAAAGATCAAAAATCTTATTAGAATCTCCTCTCTGTAGTTCATAATGTCAGCTTCCAATCCTTTAGCATGAATTCTTGAAACCAACCAATTAATCGAAAACAACTACAAGGATTGGCTTAGGAATCTCAGAATAGTTTTGAACTTAGAAAAATAGACTATATACTCAACGAGGACCCCCTTATTTTGCCAAACCATCGAACTGCTGAACAAAGGACAGCATTTGAAAAATGGACGGATGATGACAATAAAGTTAGGTGCTATATCTTGGCATCGATGTCTAATGAACTCCAACAGCAGCATTAGGACATGAAAACTGCCAGGACTATGATAACTCACCTACAAGAGCTGTATAGTGAGCAGAGCAAGACTGCACGATATGAAGTATCCAAACGACTCTTCAACACTAAAATGCACGAAAGACAGTCAGTCCATCATCATTATCTAACATTGTTAAAGATCTAAAAGAGCTTGAGAAGCTTAGCATGACCATGCATAAGGAATTGCAAGTAAATTTGATCCTGCAATCCCTTTCTAGTTCATATAGGCAGCTTATAGTAAACTACCATATGAACAAGATCGATAGCATTTTAACTAAATTATTGAACATATTGGTGACCACTGAAGGGACCTTGAAAAATTCAAGGAACATTGTTCTTGCTATAAAGTGGGCATCTACATCCAAGAAAAAGTCTACTTGGAAGAAGCCTGTAAAGAAGCAAAAGCAAGAAAACAAGCCAAAGAAGGATACTTCCAAGAAGACGGTTGACAAGAGAAAATGTTTCTACAGTAATGTTGACGACCACTGAAAAAGGAACTATCCTGCATACCTGGAGAGCCTGAAAAAAGGAAGACACTTTCAGAAGATATGTCAGATCTGCTCGTTATTGAATCAAATCTAACGATTTCCTCTACTTCTAGTTGGATCATAGACTCTGGTTTTAGTACTCATTTGCGTACTTCTACGTAGGATCTGGTAGAAAATAAAGGGTTGAGGGAAGGTGAAATGATCTTTTGGATCGACAATGGAGCAAAGTTGCTGCTGTAGCTGTTGGCATCTATTCTCTGCGATTACCATCAGGATTTAGATTAGTTCTTAGAGATTGTTATTATGTACCTGCTGCTAGCAAGAATTTAATTTGTGTACCTGTACTAGTAGAGGATGAATACAGTTTTAATTTCAATAAAAACTGCTATTCCATTTATTTCAAAAATAAATTGGTTGCACATGATTTTTTAATTGATAGTCTCTACCATTTTCATGATGCATCTGTGAACATATCAAAGCAGATAGTGTGTCATACGATCTAAGAGATCTAGAGATGAGATAAACCAAAGATATATATGACACCTCAAACTTGATCATGTAGGAGAGGACAGAATAAACAAGTTGGAAAAGAATGGGATCCTTGGCTCATTGAATTCTGAGTCATATCCAGTTTATGAATACTGTCTTCAAAAAAAATGATCAAATTATCTTTTACAAGACATGGGGAGAGGACTACTGAGATCTTGCCCTAATACACACGGATGTGTGTGGGCCATTCGATGTGCAGACCAGGAACGGTTATCTCTACTTCATTATCTTTACCGATGATTACTCACGGTATGGGCATATGTATCTTATGAGACAAATCTGAAGCCTTTAAAAAGATCAAAAAATTCAGATATGAAGTAGAAAAACAAACTGAAAAATCTCTTAAGGTTCTTCGATCAGATCGAGGAGAATACCTTAGTGGACAATTTCAGGATTATCTCAAAGAAAACGGCACAGTCTCACAACGGACACCTCCTAGTACATCACAACTCAACGAGATATCAAAAAGAAAGAATAGGATCCTATTGGATATGGTCCGATCCATGATGAGCTTCACTAATTTAACTTTGTTTCTTTGGAGACATGCTTTTCTTTCGGCAATCTATTTGTTAAATAGAGCACCCTCTAAATCTATTCCTACTACGCCATAAGAAATGTGGCATAGTAAGAAACCAAATTTTGATCATCTCCAGATTTGGAGATGTCCAGCCTATGTTAAAAGACGATAGATAAATTAGAGGCTAGATCTATGAGAGCTCATTTTATTGGGTATCCTAAAGAGTCATTAGAATATTATTTTTACTTCCCAAAGAATCACAATGTGATTGTGAGTCGACATATCACATTTTTAAAAAAATAGTTTATCCAAGATGGAGATAGTGGGAGGCAAATTAAGCTTGAAAAAAAAATCTCTGAAGAGCAGCAGGTCATAGACCAATTAGAACCTATTCAAACTAAGCCAGTAATGGTACCTCCACCTCGTAGATCTAATAAGATCTCCCATCCTCCTGAAAGATACATAGATATGATCACAAAAGATGTAAAGAAAATATTCCTCATAGGAGATGGGGAACATGGAGCTGATCATAAAACCTATAACGAGACGATGTCAGACATCGACTCTGAAAAATGATTGAATGCTATGAAGTCAGAAATTGACTCCATGCATTCTAATCAAATATAGACCTTAGTAGATCACCCAAAGGGTATAGTACCTATTGCATGTAAATGAATCTATAAAAGAAAAATAGCTACAGATAGAAAGATAGAGACCTATAAAGCTAGACTCGTAGCAAAAGGTTATACTCAATACGAAGATATTTACTATCAAGATACTTTTTCACCTATAGCCATACTAAAATTTATCCGCACACTGCTTGCTATTGCAGCTTATTATGATTATCAGATATGACAGATAGATGTGAAAACTGTATTCCTGAATGGATATCTTGATGAAAATATCTATATGAAATAGCTTTTGGATTTCACTTTCGGTGATGGAGATCACAAAGTCTGCAAGCTGTATAGTTCTATATATGGATTGAAACAAACATCTCGAATTGGAACATTCGTTTCAATAATGCAATCAAATCATTTGATTTCATCAAAAATAAGGAATCTTGTCTTCAAAAAAATCAGGAGTGCTGTTACATTTCTCGTACTGTACGTGGATGATATTCTCCTTATAGAAAATGATATTCCCATGCTGACTTCGGTCAAAAGTTATTGTCCAAAGAATTCTTCATGAAAGACCTAGGAGATGCATCCCATATTTTCAGAATAAAAGTCTATAAAGATAGATCTAAAAGGATACTTAATCTTTCACAAAAAATGTACATAGAAAAAATGCTGAAGAGTTCAGCATAGAAAACTTCAAAAAAAGACTGTTACCCCTTAGGCATAGCGTTCATCTCTCCAAGAAAATGTCCAAACATGTCTAAGGAGATAATGCATGAGCAAGATCCCTTATGCTTCAACTATAGGGAGCCTCATGTATGCCATATTATGTGCACAACCTGATATAGCCCTTGCTGTGAGTGTCACAAGTAGATATCAGTCAAATCTAGACGAACAGCACTGGATAGTTGTAAAGAACATCCTTAAGTACATAAGAAGAACTAAAAATTTGTTCTTGATCTTTGGAAGATCTGAGTTGCGGATTGACTACATAGATTCAGACTTTATATCTAATACTGATGATAGAAGGTCTACATCAGATTGTGTTCTTAGGCAATAGTGGTTCAACAAGTTGGAAGAATTTCAAGCAACCGATCATTGCAAATTTACCTATGAAAGCTGAGTACATCGATGCATCGAAAGCCGCAAAGAAAGTCTTCTAATATAAGAAGTTTGTTGCAGAACTAGATGTCATGACATCAGATGCCACATATTGTACTGCAACAACGACACCATAGCCCTTGCTAAGGAGCCCACGTCTTATCAGAAGTCCAAGCACATCGAGCGACGATATCGCATCATTCGTGACTACCTCGAGAAGAGATATGTCAAGGTACAAAGAGTTGACTTCACGGACAACATGACAGACCCACTGACTAAGCCGCTTAACCAGCAGAAGACTGAAGCCATCTTGAGAAGATGGAATTTAGATACATGACAGATTGACTTCAGTGCAAATGGAAGATTGTTAGATGTATGTCCTAAAAGCCAATCTGACTGACACATTATATTTTTTTAGGACATAAATTTATACTTGACTCATTTATTAATAAAATTGGGCAATTTTCTATACTATTCTTGTGTTATGTGGCTTTGAATCATCCAAGAAATTATTAAGATGATGACACATTCTCAAGAGTTGAGAATTTAAGACGTGTCATTGATGGTTAATTTCTAAAATACTCCTGATCGATGGATCATCATAGAAACGGTGATTGATCCAGTGAGGTTGGTGCACATATCGCTTTCTTTTGGATAGACGAATCTTGAGTCTACAAGATAGAGACGCTGAGCGAGTGTAAGTGGTTGTTAGAGAATATCGGTATCGAACCTGACCATACGAGAAGTCACTTGGATGTCTACTCACTCATCAATGATTTTTTCAATGCTCTAGTTGTATAAATAGTTCTTTGACCTGCGATGCCTCGACTATTCATAGTAAGATTGCTGTAGTTTGATTGCACATTTACTTGATCTTCTAGTCATATGGATCCTTACGATGCATGTTGGCTGCAGTAGGTTCGCTATAAGAGTAGGATGCACACTTAGATGAAATCTATCGATCTTAGTAGTTAAAGAATAGTCCTATGTGATTTATGAAACTAAATTCTTAAGATCGTGGCATAGCGATGTGATTAATGGAAAAAAATTTTCATGAGAAATCACGATTTGAACTCGAGCTAATTAAATCTTACATATGACAGACAATGGATTTTGATGAATTTTTTATAACCTCCATTTTGTTGGACTCACGATAGAACTGAACTATATGTTAACTACACCTAGAAATTCAGACTCTTCCATTCCGCTGGATTGCCACTACATGCTACTAGACGTCACTGGTGGATTGTAAGATCCGCGAAAATTTATTTAAGATCAATAATTCTCATTGAACAAATTGAACTTGTTCCGATCCATTGAAAAGAGTTTCAATGATACTGTTGATAGAGATCACAGTATATCTCACTATCAGACAGAATAGAACCTTAGGGATCACACACGATAGGAGTTGACTTGATCAAATAATTGAATTATGAATTCGATTCATATATGGATCCAATCATCAATTTGATTAATGATTAGAGTTGTAAAAGTTACAAGAGAGGACTAGCTAAAGGTTAGTCAGTTAGATCACAGTATATCTCACTATTAGACAGAATAGAACCTACGGATCATACACGATAGGAATTTTGACTTGATCGAATAATTGAATTATGAATTCGATTCACATATAGATCTAATCATCAATTTGATTAATGATTGGAGTTGTAAAAGTTACAAGAGAGGACTTGCTAAAAGTTAGTCAGTTATAGAAGAACAATTAGAAATTGTTGCTGAATTAATCATTAATTATTTGATTTGATCATTTAATTAAAAAATATTCGACTTGATACAAATTAAATTGGATTTAATTTGATTTTAATTAGGTCTAGTCCTAGTCAAATGAGGATTTGATTAAGCCTAATTGAATTTGGTTTTGAACCAAAGAAGATTAGGATTAGGAGTTGAGATCCT
This sequence comes from Elaeis guineensis, assembly GCF_000442705.2. Classification (NCBI taxonomy): domain Eukaryota; kingdom Viridiplantae; phylum Streptophyta; class Magnoliopsida; order Arecales; family Arecaceae; genus Elaeis; species Elaeis guineensis. The sequence continues at coordinate 2,376,845 of NW_027332426.1, forward strand.
AATTGGACTGAGACTCTCTCTCATCCCACACGCCAAAGAGGGCGCGTCCAAGTGTTGGGACGCACGACCTAGAGAGTCTTTCTCCTCTCTCTTATCTCTCTATCCTTATCTATTTTTAAAGTTTGAATTGGATTCCAAACTTCAAACCTAGATAAGGGTGGGGCAAGGGGTTATAAATAAGGGGTAGATCCAAGCATGAAGTGATTGATTTTTCATCACCTTTTCTCTCCTCTTCTTGCCACCCAAAAGAAGAGCTCCTCTTCTTGGTGCCGCCTAAGAGGAAGACCATGTTCTTCCTCCCTCTTCCATCCTCTCATTCATTGTCAATTGATTTTTCATCACCCTTTCTCTCCTTTTCTTGCCACCCAAAAGAAGAGCTCCTCTTCTTGGTGCCGCCCAAGAGGAAGACCCTATTCTTCCTCCCTCTTCCATCCTCTCATTCATCATCTTCTTCCTGGTTTCTTAAGAAGAAAAGAATAAGTCAGATTAAATTTGAAGGAAAAAATACTGCAAGGGAGCTAGCATCTCGATGATCTTTGAAGTCTCCTGATCAAGATCAGCCCTGTGTGGATACCTGTAGAGGCCGGACCGTGTGCGATTTCAAGAAACCTTCAAAGACATCCACGATTTTCAGATCGTGGTGAAAATCTACCCACGCAAAGATAAATTTCAGATCTTTAATAGATTAGATCTTGATCTTGTATATGTAATGATTCGTAGGTATGAGATATGATCTCTATGCATGCTAGACTAAATTGGATCTAATTAAATTTAAAGAGTTTAGATTTGAAATCTTTCTTTCCGCTGCGTAAAAATTTTTAAATTTTTGCATGCATACATGTCACCATATGATGGCGTTTTGATGGGAATCAAAGAACCGCATCCAAATCCAAATTTCAGGTCTATCGATGAAGACGGCGCAGATCAGCAACCTGAAATCGACATGTGGATTTAAAGATTTTTATTTATTTTCGAAATTATTAGTGTTATTTAAGTTTATCATGTTTCTTTTAGATAAGTCCCTAGGTTTGAAATTAAGAGTTGTTATCTCATCTAGATTTGAAATTAAACTGTTTATCTAGGTTTGAAATTCAACTATTTCTTTTTGATAGAGTCATTATCCATGAATGTATTCAATCTATAAAAGCCCACAAGGCTTTTGAAAATTGCAAACTTGATTGATTGATTAAATTAAATTCCAGAATCTAAAGTTTGATTTTCCTTTTCAATCTTTTTTGTTTTTTTGTTTCAGAGTGCCGCATCAATTTGGTATCAAAGCCGTGCTCAAGCCCTCTCGCACTTTCCCAAGCGCTCGCAGACATCCGCTGTTGCCTCCTCCCGATCTCTTCGACGCCACCTCCTGCCAATCTCCACTATCACCTCCTCCCCAGGAATCCTGATGCCACTTTCCATCGGCCTCTACTGTCACCTCCCGTTGGTCTCCACCGTTGCCTTCCTCTCGGTCGTCACCTGCGTCGACCCTCCCTTCCAATCTCCCTCAGGCGCTTTCCTTCCCACAGATCTTCCCATCGCCCCGCCACCGGCCGCCCGCTCGCTCGCCTGCCTTTTCCCATTGCCTCGCCACCAATCGATCGTGACCCTTCGACCAAGCTCTTGCCGAAGTCCACTAGAGAAAGGGATCCATCGCAAAAGCCGTCACGATCCATGGGCCATCGCAATCCACAGGCACGCGGTCCATAGACCGCATGTGAGCCACGGTCCATAGACCCGATCCACAGAAAGAAAAAAAAGAAGCAAAAAAAAAAATCTGGAAGCTCTCGTGGGTCTCCCTTGTCTTCAATCTGCAAGCACCGCTAGGAGATATTTGATTCCGTCTTGTGAAAGGTACGATCCCCTCATTAAAATTTGGATTTTAAATCATTGGATAATTTGTATTCTCACTTAGGCCCTTATTTTCCCTTCCATCATATTTTTGCTGTTGCATGCACTAGACACATTGACATTCCATTTTACCTTCCATCATATTTTTGCTATTGCACGCACTAGACACATTGGCATTCTGTTTGACTTTACAATTTTATTGTGAGCATTGTAGCTAGAAATTCTTAGTACAAGTAATATTTTGCCTAATATTAAAAAAAAAATCCTTCTTTGCTATCACGACTATTGGTAACCTAAAAGACGCACATACTGCCATGAAAAAAAAACTTGGATCAGTCAAAAAGACCAAAACAGCATCCCAAGAACCTTTAAACCAAATATGCCAGTCATTAGACCAACTTCATTCTGAGATTGGTGAGCTTCATGCTAACCAAGTAAATAACCGCATAGACATGGCCAATCTCATAGGTCAACAAGTAGAACGCCTATCCCTAAGAGAGTCAAGAAAAGGCAAACAACCTCTGGAAGATGACCTTCCTAGTAGTCTGCCTATCCATCGATCTCCTTCACAAACTCTCAAACCTACTGGAGGTCATTGTCATGTCATGCACACTAGTCAGTCTTTTCAAACATCCCCAATCCACACAACAGCCCCTCCGATTATCCATCATTCTATGCACAATTTTGAAGGTTCTCATAGGGGAGATGTATACGATCAAGGGGACTATGAAGGAGAAGTAGAGCCATCGAATTCCGCCCCTCGGTATCCTAGGCAGCCTTCTAGGTATGTACAAGGCCCTGGACACTTTAGATCCCAAGGACAATGATTTAGAGCATATCCAAATAGAAATGAGGATTTTGAGGAACCATTTAAGGGGGTTAAGGTTGAAGTTGCCTCTTATGATGGTAGATTAGATCCAAAGGCATTCCATGATTGGTTACAAGACTTAGAGGCCTATTTTGAGTGGTATCACATGCTGGATGCCTCCGGTATCCGTTTTGCAAAAATGAAACTGGTAGGTTCTGCCAAACAATATTGGCAAACAGTCCAAAGGGACTTAGAGTGGTTAGGACACCCACCTATAGTACTTTGAGAGGAAATGAAGTTTAAGTTGCGCGAGAAATATGTTCCTATTTACTACAAAAGTCAATTATTAGACCAATGGTATACTCTTAAGCAAAAAACCACTAGCATCACTGACTATATGACTCGCTTTGAGGACTTACGGTTGAGATGCGATATCCCTGAGGAGTCATGGAAAATGGTTTCTAATTTATTAGTGGTTTACAAAACGAACTAAAAAGAGAAGTTTCGTTGTATTCACCAAATTCTGTAGGAGAAGCCTATCATAAAGCCTTAGAAATTGAGAAATTTCATAAAACATTACAAAGGAGAGTAGCTCCCTTTCCTAACGAATCTGGATAGTCTAGGTCTATCCCTGTTAGTCGCACAAGAAATGTGTCACAAGTAGCACCTCATCCGAGACCGAATCCCACGGACATTAAGACTCGAGAATCCATTTCGAGGATATCTCAATCGGCCAGTTCTTCAAATACAGAGTGTCACTATTGCCATGGAAAGGGTCATATAGCTGCTAGACATCCATGCCATACTCTGACCATAGAACCAGAATGTGAGGAAACGATACCTGAAAATGCATTAGAAGACTTTAATCCCCTAAAATCAGCTAATTCAGAGGAACAGAATGAGGAAGAATATGAGGATGCAGTAAATCATGTTAACATCATGCGATATATAGTCACCACTCCTGCAGACTCGGAAGCATGGAAACGTATTAGTATTTTTCATATATACGCCCATGTGGGGGTAAGGTCTATAAACTTATCATTAATGATGGAAGTTCTATGAATGTTGTATCTAAATCTGCCGTTCATCAACTAAAACTAAAACCTCAACCCCATCCTCACCCTTATCGAGTTGCTTGGGTAGATAAAACATCTCTTCCTATTAATGAATGCTGCCTAATGTCGATTCAGATGGAAGCTTATTCTGCTGACATTATGTGTGATGTGTTACCTATGGAGGTAGCTAGTGTCTTGTTAGGTCGACCTTGGATTTATGATGTAGATGTTCATAATTTTGGTAGAGAAAATACCTAAGTTTTTACACACAATGGTAAGAAAATTAAGTTAAATCCCGCCAAACCTAGTGTGTCCCAAACTTTAAAAAAAGATAAGAATTCTTCTCAACTTCTCGATCAAAAAAACTGTCACATTTTAACTCATAGGGAATTTGAATAAGAGAGTTCGAAATCTAGAATTGTGTTGGTGGTCATTCCTAAGGGTGAAATTCGGTTTACCTCAAACTTCCAAAATAATCCACCTCCTGAGATAGAAATGTTATTAGAAGAATTTAAGGATGTGACCTCAGAAGATATACCAAATGGCCTTCCTCCCTTACGAGATATTCAACATGCTATTGATTTAGTTCTGGGGTCCTTGATACCTAATCTTCCACACTATAGGTTGAAACCCGAAGGAGCGTGAAGAAATGAGAAGGCAAATAGATGGCTTGTTGCAAAAAGATCACATTCGACCTAGCCTTAGTCCTTGTGTTGTACCAACCCTTTTAAAACCAAAGAAAGATGGTACATAGAGGATGTGTATAGATAGTAGGGCTATCAATAGGATCACTGTCAAGTATAGGTTTTCCATTCCTAAGCTTGAGAACATACTTGACCAATTAGCTGGCTCTATAATATATTCTAAATTTGATTTGCATAGTGGGTATCATCAAATTAGAATCCGACCTAGGGATGAGTGGAAAAACTACCTTTAAAACCCAGGATGGCCTTTATGAATGGTTAGTTATGCCATTTGGGTTATCCAATGCTCCTAGTACATTCATGCGATTTATGATGGAATTGTTGAGACCCTTCATTGGTAAATTCTTAATCGTATATTTTGATGATATCCTAATCTATGATAGTTCTAGAAAAGAGCACCTACGTCATCTTAGAGAGGTCTTTCTTACTCTTAGATCCGCCAGGTTGCATATTAATCTTAAAGTGTTCATTCCTTCAAGATCAAGTACTATTTTTGGGATATGTTGTATCTTCCCAGAGTATCATGGCTGACCCTGAGAAGGTGCAAGCCATTAAAGAATGGCTAGAACCAACATCCCTTTCTGAGATTCATATCTTTCATGGTCTAGCCTCTTTCTATAGGCACTTTATTAGGGAATTTAGTACCATCATGGCCCCCATCACAAATTGTAATGAAGAAAGGGGAGTTTCACTGGTCAGCTGCCACTGCCAAAGCTTTTAATGAAATAAAGCTTAGGATGACCGAAGCACCTATTCTGATTCATCCTAACTTTTCAAAAGTTTTTGAAGTAGCCTGTGATGCATCGGGCATTGGAATTGGAGTTCTTAGTCCGGAGGGTCATCCGATAGCCTATTTTAGCAAAAAACTTAATGACGCTAAGCAAAGATATTCTACATATGACAAAGAGTTCTATGCTGTAGTATAAGCTCTTAGATATTGATGATATTACCTTTTATCCAAAGAGTTTGTCCTATATTCTAATCACTTGTCCCTTAAGCATATCCAATCTCAGAAGAAACTTAATGCTAGATATGTCAAGTGAGTAGAGTTTCTCCAGGATTATACCTTTGTTCTCAAACACCAAGCTGGTGTTGAGAATAAGACTGCTGACGTGCTAAGTAGGGTAATTACTGTCCTCCAATCCATGAATGCTGAGATAGTGGATTTTGAGCAAATAAAAAACAACTATCAGCATTGTCCTAATTTTGCTAACATCTATCAAGAGGTTAGTCAAGGAAACCGTCAAGAATATGTTGACTTTGTGATCAGAGATGGTTACCTATTTAAAAGCTGTCATCTTTGTATACCTCGAACATCTCTATGGAATTTTCTTATTTGGGCTTAATAAGGCTATAACTATGGTTGAAGATAGATTTTATTGGCCATCTCTTAAAAAGGACGTGGCTAGAATCCTCGCTCAATGTCGCACATGTCAATTAGCTAAGGCTCGAGAGCAAAACACTGACTTATATACTCCTTTACCGATTCCTCATTCCCCATGGAAAGACCTTAGTATGGATTTTATTCTTGGATTACCCAGTACTGCTAGGTGACACGATTCAATCCTAATTATTATTGATAGATTTTCCAAAATGGCACACTTTATTCCTTGTCAAAAGACTTCTCATGCCACTTCTGTTACTAAGTTATTTTTTAGGAAAGTTGTCGGACTTCACGGGTTATCCTCTTCTATAGTGTTTGACCGTGATGTCAAATTTGTGAGTTATTTTTGGAACTCTTTGGAAATTGTTTGGGACTACTTTAAAATTTTCCTCAGTTTTTCATCCCCAAATGGACGGTCAAACAGAGGTTGTGAACCAAAATCTTGGTAATTTACTTAGGTATCTAGTTGGTGATAAACTTGGAACGTGGGATTTCTCATTGACTACAGCAAAATTTGCTTATAATAACTCAGTAAATCGGTCTACTGGCAAGAGTCCTTTTGAAATTATTTATAGCTTTAATCCCCTCAACTCATTGACCTGTTCTCTTACCCAAGAGGAATAACCACTTTCTTTTGCTAAACACATTCATGACATTCACACTGATATTAGGCAAACGATTGCTATGAGTACTGAAAAATATAAACTTGCTGCTGATGCTCATCGTAGAAATATGGAGTTTAACGAGGGTGACTATGTGATGCTTCGTATTCATCCCGAATGCTATCCTCGACATTCATTCAAAAAGTTGCACGCTCGAGCCACTGGCCCATTTCATATCCTTCATAAATTTGAGCCTAATGCTTATTATGTAGAATAACCCTCTAATTTGAACTTTAGTCCAATTTTTTATGTTGAGGACTTGCTACCTTATCGAGGCACATTCGAGCCTCCTACTATGCATGCAGGTAATGGCAAGGATTGCACTCCGTCCCCTTCAGTGCCAGTTCCAATTCTTCCATCACTTCCATCATCTTCAACAGATCGAATTGAACGCATTATCACAGATGAGATTGTTTCTTCTGCTGATGGAGGATGCCAATGATTTTTGATCAAATGGCAAGATCGTCCAGACTCATTTGCTACTTGAATTCTCGAAGAAGAGCTACGTCAAATTGATCCAGACATCTTAGAAGATTATTTCAATTCCTCGCAAGAGCCGAGTTCTTTCCGACCAGGAGGGAATGATGGGAATTAAGGAACCGCATCCAAGTTCGAATTCCAAGTCTATCGACGAAGATGGCGCAGATCAACAACTTGAAACCGACATGTGGATTTGAGGATTTTTATTTATTTTCGAAATTATTTTAGTCTTTGAGTTTATCATGTTTCTTTTAGATAAGTCCCTAGATTTGAAATTAAGAGTTATTATCTTTTCTAAGTTTGAAATTAAACTGGTTATCTAGATTTGAAATTAACTATTTTTTTTTATAGAGTTATTATCTATGAATATATTCAGTCCATAAAAGCCCACAAGGCTTTTGGGAATTGCAGACTTGATTGATTGATTAAATTAAATTCTAGAATCCAGAGTTTGGTTTTCCTTTTCAATCTTCTTTGTTTTTTCGTTTCAGAGTGCCACATCACGTTTCCTTCAGTTAAAGACCTAGGTACGATTTGAATCATGATGATACAAGTCCTCATCAAGTTGCTAGGAGTGTCAATGGAGCATATAACAATCTAAAATGTCCAAATTCATGTACTGTGTCTCTATTTATTTAATATCTAGCAGAAACTTAGCCATTAGGTTAATTGGCTGGTAAGCTGGACCTTTAAGTTACTTGGCCACCAAGTATTTTACTTGGCATCAACTTTCTTGACCCACTTATTATTAGGTCCTGAATTTATTCTTTTTTTCTAATTTATTTGTTGCTTGGTCCTTAGATCAGATAAGGCTATATCCCATATATAAAGGTTAATGGTTATCAGAAAGACGGATACTCTTAAGCTGTATCTGAGTCTTCACCTGAGAAAGTAAATTTTACTATTTAACAAAGTTGGCTTGCAATCCCTCATCTCCCTCCCTCTCACCCTCTCTGGTCCCCTCCCTCTCTCTTCTTTTTCTTTTATTTCCTCCTTTTGCTTCCTCAGCTCATCTTCCATTTACCATGCAGACATCTGTATTGCTGCCTGAAATTCAAATTTGGGTGAATATTTAACTTTCAGCCTTAAACTTAAAATCCTAAGAACCTTTTCTAACATCACATCTTATCCTCCAAACCCTAGAGCACCACTAGAAAACTTGCATACATCCATTAATGATTATCGTCCCTTTCGTTTTTCCAGAATTTGACAGCAAGCACTAAAAGTGAAACCTTAAATTTTATAGCAATGAGGTCCACTATGCATAAGCAGCCACTCTCAAGAAGTTCTGCATGACACTTATTAGAAACTAGCGGAAAAGGCATCAGTCAATACAGATAAGGAAACTTGATAGTGGAATGTGATAAAAAATAAAAATCAAAGAACCTTTTTGTTTTTATGCTAGAATGTTGACCATGGAGGTTGTTTTCTCGTAAGGAGATTAATAAAGAAATATAGATAAAAGAGATAAGATCTTCGTATAGATTTTATTGATTTAGCGAAAGTATACGATAGAATTCTTAAAAAAGTCTTATGGTGGGTGTTAGAAAAGATGTCTCTATTAGTTATATTAATGATTGATTTTGATGATTTTTTAGTATTTGCAATAATCTTATTCTATGATTTAATTGTCTTTGATGGATTAATCATTATGAACTTTTTAATTTTATGTATCATCTTTAATTCTTATAAGCATAAGCTTTACTTTAACTTCAGCATGCTCTCTTAACTCCTCGTATCATGTTTGAGAAATCAAAGTTAAAACAAGTTTAACTGCATAAGTAATTGTTTGTATAAATTTTATCAATTAATTTTTGACATCCTCATAAGATATCTAATCATTGAAGTTCCTTAAAAATTGCTTAGCTCAAAGAACTTCAAGATAAAACACTCAATCAAGATTCGCTGTACCGGTACCGATTGGCATGCCGGTGCCGGACTGGTACGGTACCGGTACCGTACCATACCGACACACGGTACACCCCGACGTACCGGTACACAATTTTTTTCGATTTTTATTTTTTTTTTTGATTTTTAAAGTTAATAATTGATAAATACAACCTCAATATGGCATTATATTGCATATTATTGACATATTTGGATTCAATTTGGAGTTAGGTTGCGGTACAAAGATTCTTGATCCAAAATTTCAAACATATATTTATTTACATTATATTTCAACTATGTCATCTTAAAACTAAAAAAATATATATAAAATACGCATTAAAATGTATCTAAATATTTAAGTACAAAGCCAAATAACTGATATACGAATCTTAAGATGTACTCTGTATTTAATTTCTTATCGAGTGACTGTGACGCTCGTAGATATCTGAATCATCAACATAGTCTGAAGGACATTAGTCCAACCCTCTAGCCAAGCTGCACCGTACTCTCGAATATTCATCATCCCATAAAGCATCCTCTCTGAATTGTAAGACATCTCAGACCTCTCGCTAAAATTCTGACTCTGAGAAGTATTATTCGAGATGATGGTACGGTTGTGGAGGAGCCCATCCAAATATGCCAGTAGCAAAATCTGATCCTGGAGCTGCTCCAGACTGCATAGGGTAGTAACCACTAGAAGATGATACCTCGGATACACCATATGTATATGGATCATAAGGTGACTGTGGATAATAAGATCCATAATGCAAGGATGATCCAGATACATCCATGGACCCTACTCCACGTGCAAGATCGTCCGCAGTTGCATCATGTGCTGGACGACCTCTAGGAGCCCGTCGTCTATATGAAATCGACTCCCCACGATCTCTACCAACTCGTCCACCATGATTCCTATCCTGTGTGACATGCGTAAACTGAGACTCACCGGTGAATCGAATATCACTCTGTGGCTGTCTCATAAACGGTGGTCTCCTGTCCTCCAGTTCCTCCCTGATCATCAGATCCATGGCTACTACTACCAGTATCATCATCACTCTCCCTGGTGTCCGTATCTGAACTAGATCGCTCCTGTACTCTCGAGAGTGGTGCGCGTGCAACTGTCTTTTTCTCCCCCCTTGTGCCCCTCTGTGACTGAGTTTCCTGTGATTGGGAGGATGGATGCCTTCTTGCTGGCTGCCGGGAGGAACGTCTATACATCTCTCGCTTGAATCTCTGGGAAGATGTATCAGATAGCGAGTCATGTGATGAATGAGTCCCTTGTGTCCCCTCAGACTGTGGCTGATCAGCTGGAACCCTATGTGAATATTTTTTTCTGTCCATTGTCCTGGATCCACCCTGATCTCCCTTGCCACCACACTGGCTGGTCGTGGAGGAGATCCTGGCTCATCAAGCTCTGGCTCCTGCTGCTGACCTGCAAGCCATCCGATGATCGGATCGTCATCCTCGTCGGTATAATTATCCAGCGTCGGATCAGTGTACTTCAACTGAACTTCCTCCTGAATACATTTTAACCTCAACCTCAGATTGTAGTGAACATATACAAGATCGTCGAGGCATTTTGTGTCAGATGATTTCTCTGTTTGCTGTGGATAAGGACGAAAGTGGATCAATTACGCTCACAGCCATTAGCAGAGACTGTCTGAGAAAGAATACGGACAGCCATGTCTCAAATTTTCTACTGACGTTCCAAAATGAATCCATCATTCAGCTACAAAAGTAAAATTATATATCAAATTTGATGATATTATTAAGCAAAATTACATATCAATCTACATTGCTCATTATTGATATGTAATTTACCTGGATTCATCTGCTTTTTACTTACAACAGCTGATGGGACTCCAAAACTGTCTGATCCCTCTCTAAACTGTTTCGTCTGAAATAAAATATATTTATTATTTATAAATATATCAGATCGAATTCAGTTGAATAATTACATCTGTTTTAAACTAGCATACCTCTTGCAGACAACGACGCGATTTCTGGATCGGACACCATCTTATATATGACATTGCGAATAGCAGCAAGAAGCTCGCTATCCATATCTATCTCCGAAATAGTATACTGAAATCTCGGATTCAAGTAATAAGCTGTAAATAAATTTCAAGACTAATTAAGCATAATTTTATTTTCATGCTTCGAAAAAATATTTTAAAACATTCTTGAATCCAAACTTACCAGCTAGATGCAAATCTCTGCCCATCTGATAGTCCCAACGGTGCTCAATAATGTTAATGAATTCTTGAGCATGCTGGGGATCATTCTCACTGATCTGTTTCTTTGTCCTCTCCATCATGTAATATAGGAAGCCCATCTGGGGGTATCTCTCGCTGTCCACAGTGCGAAGCACCTCATATAAAGGCTTGATAGCCTTCACTATCTTCTCAGTCTGCTGCCAAAATGACTGACTCGTCACCAAGTTCTCCACATGACTTCCATCAGTGCCGACCCTCGCATATCTGCTCTCCTGCCACTCGGCACTGACAAACATCTGACGTAGGGTTTTTTCTTCTGAAGAAGACTATCAAGTGCTATATAGTTGGTAGCAAACCGTGTGATACCCAGTCGTAAGATCTCCCCCTAGTATACGTCCGCATCAATGAAAGAACCCATGTATGGTTGTAGATGAATCTAGTAATGATCTGGGCAATCTCCATTACCTGCTGCACCCTGCGAATCTTTCCGATATCCATCAATATAAGATCAATGCAATGTGCAGCACATGGGATCCAGTATATCTGCGGTCGCTACTCCATCAGCAACTCTCCGGCAGCCTTATATTGTGGTCCGTTATCTGTGATGACCTGCACGACATGCTGCTCACCCACTGAATCAATCACCTCCTCCATCAGACCAAGGATATATGTGGCATCGTGCATCTTATCTGAAGCATCGATTGATTTGTAAAAAAATATTTTTCCATCACAGTATGTCAAAAAATTAATGATGCTCCGCCTAGTAGGACCTGTCCAACCATCACACATCACTGTCAAATCGTATGTAGGCCATTTATTTTTGTAAGCAATCCATCTCTGCAGATCCTCCTTATTGCTGTCAAGAAGCTGACCATAGATGTCCTTAGGTCCTGAAGGATCTACACCCTGGCCGGCAGTCTCTATGGCTGAAATAGCAGATCGGTAGTAAGGATTGGCTGCTGCATTTGCTGAAATATGGCTGAAATGAAACCATGATCCAATAGCTCACCACATATCCTTCTTATCTTTTTTCAACATACTGTCAATTCTCTGCTGCTTTGAATCCTTGCTGGACAAAGCATGTGGATCCAAATCCTGAATGCTGGCTCCTGCTGGAATATCTCTGGAGGACCTCCTACTGCCAAAAGCTCCCAACAAAGAAGACATGTTGCGTCTGCTCCCTCTACCACCAGGCTCTCTGACTGAGGTAGTCCTGAACTCGAATTCTCCCCTACCAGTCGCTGATCCAGATCCTGATTCGTAGCATGATGGTCCGAATCGATCTCTGTATCGGGCCATCTCCTCCTGCTGGTACTGATCCGCCAAGCTCGCATGAATGGCAACCTCAATCTGTGCCTCATCATCTGGAGCAGAAGCCTTCTCTGACTCTCTAGAGTGATAAGGTGGCTCTGCAGCTCGACGGTCTACTTCGATCTTTTTTGCTTTGCCCTTTCCTTCGTTGCTTTCGAATCAGCAAAGTGCTTTTTCATCAATTGTCGGACCTCTTGCAGACATTTCCGACACATCGACACATCAGGATAACCACCAGCTAGATGCTGCTTCAACCTAGTCACTCCTCCTTGAACTCTATATTGCACCATTTGCATCTTCAATGATGCCGAGCCGAGAGCATCTCGCCATGATCCCAACCGATGTCACGCTCTTGATCTTTCTTCTTACTCATTTCTGTAGATATAACAAAATACTAATTATTTTGAATTACCTGTAATATAACACTAATTACATATATTTTTTATTTGATAATATTTTTTACTATTTAAATATTTACAAAAAAATTTTCAAAAAAATCTCAAGTTAGATTCAAATATTTCAATTATTTTGAATCATTCTAAATATTATTCTCAATTTCAAAACTAACACTGATTTTTTATTTTTTATTTTTTAATAATTTTTATATAAATAAATATATACTATAAAATAGCTGATTAATTAAAGTGAACGTTCGTATGCTCTAAATTTTTTTCTTATAAATATATGCAAGTATAACAAACAACGATAGTTTAACGATAATTAAAATAATTATATATAATTTTAAAATAATTTTAATAATTATTTTAAAACTTATAAATTCAAATAAATATGTTATGTGCTTCAAATAATATTTTTAAATTAACTAAAATATAACACTATTTTTATATATTTTTTATTTTATAATTAAATTTTTAAATTTAAATAATTAAAAAAATATTTTTTTAATTTCAAATATTTGAAAAAATTTAGAAATTAGATTTAAGTAGTTTGAATCATTCTAAACATGATTTCCAAACTCTAATTTTTTTCGTAAAATTTAAATTTTTTTTAATTTTTAAATAAATAAATATTTAAAAATATTTAAAAAATATATAATTAACAAAAATTAACAATTTTGGTGTCATCGTGTAGATCTTCCAAAGATCTATCACATATAATTAAATCATCCCAAAATCACAAGATTTTGGCATGATTTTCTCTTATTTTCATTCTCTCTTCTTATCCTATTTTTTACAACAAAAATTAAAAAAAAATATTTACTAAAAAAATAACACATTATCTTACCTCCGGCCAAAGATCAGCCTCTCCTCGAACCACTCCTGCAATTTGACGAAATTTTTTCTTTTTTTTTAATTATTCGAAGGTCTCAACGGTTTCGTTGAGACCTTCGGACCCTCGGGAGTTCTCTGAGACATCTCAGAGAACTCCAAAGCAGGTAAGGCTTTTTATGCCTCCCCCTCCCCCTCGTCACTTTTGGCACATGGGGTGTCGGTACGGTTCGGTTCACACCGAACCAGACCGAACCGGACCATACCGTCCGATTTTGGACGGTATGGAAGCGAACCAGACCGAACCACTCGATTCGGTACCGATTCGGGTTGTTCTCGAAAAAAAGGTCCGAACCGAACCGTTTGAGCGCCGGTCCGACTCGGTACGCCCCGTACCGGGCGGTTCGGCCCGGTACGGCGAACACTGCACTTAATCATAAAAAATCATATGCTTGATGTTTTTGATTTGCATCACATTTTAGGTTGATCTTTTAGGATTTGAAAATCCTCTAGGTTCATCTGATTTGATTGATAATTAAACCCCCCCAATTGATTAATTCTTGATCCCCCAAATTGATTTAAATATCTTTCTTGATCATTATTTTGATTGCCCATTGATCTCTATTCAATTTGTAAAAGTTTTCCTTGATTTGAAACTCCTTGAGCTGTTTTCTGCTGTGAGTAGTAGACTCTTGGATCTAGGGAGTCGACTCATGATTTTCAGAAGAAAAAATAATTCTATGAGGAGCCGACTCCCAATGTTACTAGAGTCAACCTCTCTTCAAGAGCCGACTCTTAATTTAGCAGCAGTCGACCCTTATGTCTGAGATAGATTTCTTAACTGAAAATGTCCTAAGGCTCTATCATTCCGTTTTCAATTTTCTCGAGCCATAATCCCTTTCAAACCCCTCTCCCACCAAAATTGAACCTCCCATCTCCATTTCCATCCTATTCTTGTGGTCCTTGTTCACCAATGGTACCACGGAAGCAATTCGCCCAAAGGAAGAGTAAGTTCCGTACAGAAATTCAAGAATTTAGAGCTACTCCAACTAATTATCCCATGCAAGAAAAAAGGACCAAGCTTCTAAATAATTTTGAGCAAAAAAATAGACTTTGAGATTGTGACACAAGGAATTGTAATTGCTCAGAAAATTAAGAGGATGAGTTGGAAGTCTAATTTTCAAAGTGAAAGACGTGCAAGTTGAGATGGACATTGATAGCATTGGGCACACACTACATATACAGACCAATGGGAGCACTTCAGATCATCTCGAGCAACGACACATTAGATTGAGATTTATATTGGATCAAGATGATGTTGAGGATATCGAAGATATTAATGCCAGCACTCATGCTACAGTAGATGATGATGGCTCCTACAGCAAAATCCATTGTAGTAGATATCAGAACTAAGGAGCCAACAGAGCAGCATAAGAAACCGCTTCTCCACAAACCAATCGTCCAGAGAACTCAAATCGATTATTTGGCATACTGGATGAGGTGCACTTATCGAGAGGATTTCCATCAAGATCGTCTCTTCTGTTTGTGCACGGATTCAAAGATATCCATCAGAAGCACAGCATGCAAGAAAAGAACTGATGGACACTCTAGCACTAGCTAGAGAGGAGTCCGCCAGGTTGATTTAAACTTTCACTGCTGCGTGAAATGTTCGGGGATAATCATCTGAAGACATAAGACCACCCTCTCCTTTTATCTAGCCTGGACCTTCATGTTAGGATTACCCTAACCTATCCTTACTAAAAATTCGAAGACTCATTTTTTAGATCTTTAGTGACCCTAGCAATCCATCTTTTGATAGATATAGCTCTCATACATCGTATATGTTTTCATCATTTTATGTAATCATAGCTTGCAAATCAATGAAATGTGATTTTTTATGAAAATACAATGTGCTTAATGTTTACACTTATTTGATTGAATATGTGTTTTATGTGTAAAATAGAGGAGAAATGATTGCTTGCTTAAATTAAATAATTGTGCTTATTTGCTTAATTGAATATTTGTCCTGGTTATAAAACTAAGGAAGAGAAAAATGTGTTCTTGCAATGCTTGCTTTTAATTAAATGAATGTGCATTCTTTGAAAAAAAAAGGGGAGAATTAAGAAAATTAAATCTTCTAGCATTTACCATTAAAAACAAGGAGAGAAATCAAAATTAAAAGGAGATGATTTTTAAACTTAATAAGAGAAATTTTACTTTATTTAATGAGTCATAAAAAATTATTTGAGCATTCATGTGGTTTTATTCATTTGATTGTATTCGCATGTTTTGATCATATCATCATTCTTTTTGACAATTGATTGGTATCAAGAAATTATTTTTGATCTTAAAAGAAAATTTATTGATGAACATTCATATTTTGTTCCGGTTGATTGATATCGAAAAATGAATTTGAAACATGCTCTTCCAGAATCTTTTAAAATTGATATCAAACAAAATATTTTTCAAGAAAGCTATTATTTATCCTTAAAGCTAAGTATTTAAAGAGAATTTTAGTTTTAATCAATTGGTATCAAACAGCTTACTATTTATCTTGTATTTTTATTGATTTATCATTTGACAAAAAGAAAAGAAT
Organism: Elaeis guineensis; assembly: GCF_000442705.2. NCBI lineage: Eukaryota > Viridiplantae > Streptophyta > Magnoliopsida > Arecales > Arecaceae > Elaeis > Elaeis guineensis. The sequence goes on from NW_027332426.1 coordinate 2,393,019, forward strand.
GCCTGTCTCAAATCTGATTTTGTACTGTTATATTTTTAATATGATGTTGTTTAAAACAAATTAAAAAAATTTCATACCTTTTCTGAACTAAACTGCTTGATATTTCTTAAAAAAAGGAAGAGATGATCCTTTCGAAGAATAACTGAAGATCTTTTTATGATTTGCTTTGCATATTCTATTAGTGTCGAGCTGAATTTGTAAAATATTTTACTCAAATTGATTATTGTCGAGAAATGAATTTGATAAATGTTCTTTCTAAATCTTTAATTGGTATCAAGAAAACTTTCAAGCAAGCTATTATTTGGTTTGATTTGCAAAATAATTGGTACAAAAAATATTACTTTTGCAACTGGTATCAAACAACCCAAGAATGTTGTCTTTAATATATTTTGCTTTGATACCATATTTTGCACTGATTTTGCTCTGATACATTCATAATAACTTCTCTGAATTTAATTGATTAATACCCATTAAAAAAAAAAAAAGATAAGTTTTCTAAATATTTCATATGCTTGGCTTTGATACTCAAATTTTTTTGTTCTGAAAAGCTCTATCCTTCTTGAATCCTTAAAGCTCAAAGTCTATTTGTAATTGAATTTGAGAATCCGTTTAATGCATCAACTTTATTCGAAAAAAGAAAGATATATTTTTTAAATCTATATTGATCAAAAGAAGAAAAATAATTTTTTTTTGGATAGTTGCTATTTGGATTGAATCTCAAAATATTTGGTATCAAGAAGAATTAAATTGGTTATTTTCTGTTTTCAATTGATTGTTTTTCAAAGATACAAACTCAAACTTCTTTTAATTGGTATCCAGCAGAATTTCTTAAGAATATTATCACAATTGGTATCATAATTTTCATAGTTTATTTTTACCTTAAACTCTATTGCTTCATCTTTAGCAAAAGAAATGAATGTTTAGTCTCAAATATGTTTTGCATTGATATATTCTTAATATGATATCATTTAAGATAAATTTAAAAAATGTACATCTTTTTCTGAACATAAATTGATTGATACCTCTTAAAGAAAAAAAAAATAATTTCTGCAAATTTAAACATGTTTTATGATTTGCTTTGAATCATCCATTCAAATCCATAGTTCTAAAAATCTCTATTATTGTTGGATCTTTAAAGCTGAAAGTAATTTTGTAACTAAATTTGAGAATTTATTTGATACAAAAAAGGGGAGATGCATGTTAAATCTACACTATTAAAGAGAGGAAAAGTGCTTTTGAATCTATATTGTTCAAAAATAAGAGAAGAAATTTGATCCGAATTTGCTACAATCTTTCAAAAAGAGGGAGAACCTACAAAAAGGAAGAAATTCTAAAATCTGAATTTGAAAGTTAAATCCAAGTTAAATTTGAAAGGGAGAAACTTAAATCAAATTCTAAAAATTTAATGTGTATCTGAAATTGGAAGTTGATTTTGATGATATTTTCTGAATCCTTCCCTTGTGCTTTTTGTTACTGTCAAAAAGGGAAAGAGTTATGTTTTTGAATATATGCTTATATACTTCTTTGTTTAAATTGAGTATATTGGAGAAGTTATGTTGGGATCGTCATTTGTTTGCTTGAAAAAATCATATGAATGAGTGTATGTTGAATATAATTTTGATTATTGAATTGAAACATTCATGAAGTATAAGCTTAAAGTGTTTAATTATTCATTTCATGATTCATGTTAGTAAATTAACTGAAATACATTATGCTTTATTATGCATATACTCAAAGTTTTGTCATCGTCAAAAAGGGAGAGATTGTTAATCCTATGATTCATTTTGATGATTACAAAATGCTGAATAACTATGGTACTATGTATTTCAAGAGTGAATGTAGGATTTCTAAAATATTCTCAATGAAGAAAATATCTTAGAAGAAATCCTCTCAAGTTGCCAAACCAAAGCACTTCAAAGAATAGATTTTCACAGATTGGCTAACAGCCAACTTCTAAAGAAGAAAAGTCGACTCTGACACGTTGGAAGAAAACTGGCACAAGCTCGAGTCGACTCGTGAACAGTACGAACTCTCTCAAAGAAAATAGAATACTGCATTTTTAGGATCCTTGCAAGATCCGACTCATGGGCAACTCAAGCCGACTCGTGAAGACTGAGTCGACTCATGACAGAAGACTACACTAACAACTAGTTTTTCTACAATTTTCCAACAGCTAGTTTTCGCTTCTAACGACTATTTCAATCCTTCCAATGGCCAAAACTCACTCTCTAGCCACTTTCAAGTTTATTAAAAGCTAAAGAATCATTTGGAAAGTAATATTAAGAGAGATTAAAGAGAAAAACTTTCAAATGAGTGACGATCATTGAACATCCTCGAAAAAAAGAAAAAAGAGATCAAATGCACAGATTTGAGAGCTTTGGAAGAGTGATCATCACCAACTTTTTCTACATCCTTTCAAGCATCATTCAAGAGAAGTTAGAGCATCTTTTGTGCAATTTATCAGCAACTCCTTCGAATTTAAAAGAGTTCATCTTTTCTATTTTTCATTTGTGCTGAAATTTTCTGCATCTTGTATTTTTGTTTTCTTTTTAAGTTTCTTTGGAGGAAAAAAACTTGAGATTAAGACCCATCCAAGCCCAAAAGTGGATATTGTAGGTTTTGGTGAGCCTGTAAAACCAACTGGATTGATGGTGAAATCGAAAAATAATCGGTGTATAAATTGTAGTTGGTGATTTCGAAAATCCAACTGAGTTTGTTTGTGATCTCGGATAAAACAAACACACTGTAATCAAAAAGATTATAGTGGAATTCCAAAAGACCTCTTGAAGAGTGGACATAGGTATGGGATTGCACCGAACCACTATAAATTTGATCATATTATGTTGTGCCTTCTTGTGCTTGCTTGACTAATTTTTATTTCTTACTTAACATTATCTTAATTCTTGCTTAGCATTATCTTAATTCTTGCATAGCTTATTTTATCTCTTATTTTCATTGTTGCACATTGCTTTCACTTTACAATCACATAAGTTAATTGAAGCATATTATTGCTTAGATTTCAAATTTAATAAAAATTTTTAAAAAATCTAATTCACCCCCCCTCTTGAGTTGCTACCTTTTTGGGCAACAAGGTGAGAGTGAGAGACACCACAAACATACTTTTCTTTCTTGCCCACAGCGAAACTTATGGGGGAAATAAATAAGCAAGTTAGCCAAATCCTTTGAAAATAAAAGATTTAAGTAGGGGAGTCTGCTTGACCAATTTTGAAGCAAGCAGCGATGAGGTTATCCCGATCCTAATTTATTACATCTAGCCAAGATTGAATGAGATTGTGACTTTATGGGAATGTTACTTCAAATATTCTTATCAAATGGAAGGAGATTGGTAAACTTTTTTTGATAGAAGGTGCCTCGGTGGGTCAAGATGCATGCTAGAATTCCCCATAATAATCTTCTCAATCTCCTAATTGAAGAAAAACTAAGACTAGTAGTTTTAAACATGGCCATAGGATATGTTGTTTTCTTTTTTCTTTCTTTTTTTCTTGGGGGGGGGGGGTGTTCTTTTTTGTAGGGGAAGGGGGAGAGGGGGGGGGCCGACCCTGCCACCACAACCATAAGAAAAGGCATTTAAATGTCAAGATGCAAAACTACAAGAAGAGAGATTAGTCTTCAATGTTACTAGAGGATTAGACTCAATAATCTAGTGTTCATTATGATTTACAGTGGTTGTGATGATGCTGTCCTTAACATTCTTGGACATGAGAACATATTAGCTTACAAGAACGAATGGCAATGGGTAGGGTACCCACAAAATTTGGCCTACTTGTACCCTAACCATTTAAAATTCTACTACCTGAATTCATTCCAAACCCAATTAAAAATTTGCCCAAAAATCCCAAACCCGTCCTGTAACATCCAGCCCATTGGGCCTTAAACCCAGCCCAAAAAAAAAAATGAAGAAAACTCCCGCAGGGAGTCTTCTTCTCCCGACCGGCTCCTAATCGGAGTCAGAAACCTCATCGGAGAGGAGTCAAACTCCTCTCCTCCGGTTCTATTTAAAGAGGAGACCCTTCTCCCTTCTTCCTACCAAAGAATCCTGGAGCGAAACGGCGAAGATCGCTGGAAATCGCTCGCAGAAACCGTCACTGCGCCCGCCGCAATTCCTTGCCAGAGAGGTCGTCGGATCTCGAGGTAAGCATGTGGTTCTCTTCCTCTTTTCTCTCCCTTCCCGTGCCGGTGTGCACGCTCGTCGGTGATCGGAGTCGCCGGATTTTGTCGTGGGAGAGGTTTCGATTTTTTTTGATTTTCGAACGTCGGTGGTCGCCGCCGGTCACCGATTTAGGACCCTTGGGATGGCGGTGCACTCTCCTCCGGCTACCAGCCATTCCTGTGCCGGCCGATCGCCGGTCGGCCAACCGTATGAGGGGACCATTCGGTCCCCTATTTCGTTTTTTTTCACCCAGGGAGGCCACGGGAAGTAGGAAGAAAAAAAAAGAAAAAGAAAAAAAAAAAAGGAAAAAAAGGAAAAAAAAAAAAAAAAAAAAAAAAAAAGAAATAAATAAATAATAAAATAAAAATGAGAGAGTTTCTCTCTCTTCTCTCTCTTCTTTCAGTCTGAACACTTACTTTCTCTCTCTAGAATTGAACTTTCTCTCTCTACTTTCTCTCTCTAAAATTTTCTCTCTAGATTATTTCTCTCTTGATGGATTTCTCTCTCCAAAGTTATCCTTCTAAGATTAGCATAGTGAAGGCTTCATTTTGATGATTTTTATCGAGTTTAGGGAAGAATCTGATTCTAAGTGAGGTTTTGATTTAAGATTTGTTTAGATTTAATTTTGAATTAAAATTAATGTAAAAATATAATTTTGGATAATAGGCACTGAAGAATCTCCTAGAAGTTAGTCGATCTATTCATTCAGTGCTCTGTGAAAGATAAGTAATAAATCATCTTCTCGAGATATTTCATATTTATTTTGAAAATAAATAATTATTCTCTGAAATTATGCATGATTTATGAAATTATGTTTTGAAAGAAAAGTACTTTTGAAATATTATGGTACGTCGATTATGCACATGTTCAGTAAAAAATTATGATATATTATGATACAAAAGTGTTTTGATACAGATCGGATTTATGCTCTCAGCCTAACTATATTTCAGTGGGCCCCACCAATGGAGATTATACGTTGGTACTCAGTGGACCCTGCCAGTGGGGGTTGTGCACTGGTATTTAGTGGACCCAGTGGAGGTTGTGCATTGGTGTTTGTGGACCCTGCCAGTGGGGGTTGTGCGCTGGTATTCAATAGACCCCGCCAATGGGGGTTAAACGTTTGTCATAGTCAAGGCTGTTGAGTTACGAGTGTTTTGAATCGAATCGAATTTATGATTATATTATATGTGAATATTTGAAAAGATTGGATTTGTATAAAATCAGCAAGAAATATATTTTTATGTTTATTTGCAGCATTGTTCTTGAAAATTATATAATATCTAAAATATCTAGTTGAGATATTTGTTACTTACTGGGCTGCTAGCTCATTACCTTTCTTTCTATTTTTCAGATTCAAATAATTAATTACGAGCGTGGGAAGAAATATTGGGACAGCTTTTAGAGGCAAGATTTAGCATTGTCAACTTCATTGAACTTAGATCTATTATTTTATTTTTAGTAAAATTTTATTGGATGTAAGATATTTGATTTAATTACTTGAATTAAAGTTGAATAATAATTATTTGAATTTATTCTGCTGTGATGCATTGATATCGTGATGAGATGCCTTGCATGCTTATGGAGAGAGTTCTTCATAAGTATGCGGCGGTTGCCGCGACCTCCTGCTCGCGATCTCGGGCCAGAGACGTGACACATCCCATCAAAAATGGTAAATTCGTCACATACTTGAACCCACCCAATTAATCTTTATTTGGATCAGATTATTCGGGTTGGATCAGGTAACCGACCCAAAATTTTATTTAAAAGAAATAAAAAAGGGGGGGAAGGGGTGGGACAATATCAAGTAAAAATAATAAAATTAATTTGGCAAACAGTCTAAATATAAATAAGTTTTATAGCTCAGTAATAAAGGTAGAGGTTAGATGTTCTTGAGCTTTGGGGTTCAAGTACCTCACAATATATATGTTTTTATAAAAGTTCATAAAGAAATATATATTATATATAATCAGTTCAGGTAGCATACCCTAGGTGCAAATCTCAAACCCTAGCGATTTTAATTTTAAATCCAACCCCATTCCAAACACTATAGAGTTTTACTAAACAGGTCCTATTAGGATTTGAGATGGGTCAAAAATCAGAAAAAACCTACCTGGCTCCCACCCCTACTTACAAGGTGTACTCATGAAGTTTGACAAAGCTTATAAGATAGCAATTCTTGCTGCTATGAATAAAACTTGGCATTTACTAGATTGTAATACACATAAGAACAACATGCACATTGATCTTCTAGCAATGGGAATTTAAATGCATGCTTCAAAAATCTTCTTCCATAATCACATTGAACTCATGTTATTGCTATTATATAGAATTGTTTCATTATGCCTACAATCTCCAACACTTTGTTGATTTGTTCACATCCTTTTAGGTTCAGCATTGCATTCTTCTCAACCTCTATGTCCATATTGCTAACCAAATATCATAACTAAATTGAGGAACAAACCACAGCATGGGCTCCAAGTTAACTTGCACAAGTTTTTCTCTTGAGTTCAATTTTATCGCTCAAACAATTCATCAGAAAACAGTATTTCCTGAACAACCATGCTAATAAGTTTCATATACAGAATTTATTCTTCTCAAACAATACAACTCCACTAGACCCCTTCGCAACACCACAAAGGAAGATGATTCACCTCACCAACAAGATTTTAAATCCCGTGGGATAGGAGTGTCCCGGTTTTCTTCCAGAATGGGACGCCCCACGTCCCGCCCCGTCCCGGTTAGACATCCCCATACATGCTTGGGATGGCCTTATATGTATATACATATAATTATTTTGAATTTATCTTGAAATTTTACTAATTTATTTATTGTTTAAATATATTTGAACTTCTAAGATAAGGCATAGATGAATATGATTTGTTCGATTTAAAAAAAAATATATAGGCTAAGAATCTTGGCCCAAGCAGCATCTGACCACGCATGAATAGATGAGTGTCGAGTAGAGTCATAGGCGTCGATCGGAGTAGCTGTGTGCGGCCTATGGGCATGATGCTCGAGTCGAGAGAAATCACAGACTCAGAATGTTTTGAGAGCTATCATGTGGATGCGATCGACGGACGAGATCAAATGGATCACATCGCGCAACACATGGGAGAAATCCATATCATGATTGCATGCACCAAGTGCAATTGGACTGCTTCAAATCCCACGATGGATAACAGGCCACACTACCCCTTGTAATTCACCAATTCCCAGTTGCATGCTATCCACCGTGCACATGCTCCGAGACTTGCCCTACTTCACTTGGACCTGGTGCATGCACCAAGTGCAATTGGACCACGTCAACTCCCATGTTGGATAACATACCATGCTACCCCCTGTATTTCACCAATTTTCGATTGCACGCTATCCACTATGCATATGCTCTGAGATTTGCCCCGCTTCAGTTGGACCTGATGCATGTACTAGGTGCAATTGGACCGCATCAAATCCCACGATGGATAACACGCCATGCTACCCCTTGTATTTCACCAATTCCCGTTTGCGCGCCATCCACCATGCATATGCTCCTAGATTTGCCCTGGTTCACATGGACGTCGGGCACAAGATCGCGATCGAACGGATGGCATCTGGGATAAAACTTCGTATCAAAGTCCGAAGGCCCCGACCGAGATTCCTCTTTCCTTCCCCTCCGGTCCTCTCTCCTCCCTCCTACTCGGTTGGCTTGGCTCCTCGTCAGAAAATCCAACAGCCTCCTTCCTCTCTCCTCCCTTCCCCTTCTCAAGTTGCCTCCCTCCTAGCGTACCCTGCTCTCGAAAATTCAAAATCGAAAGGAGAAGATCGTGCTCCCTCCGACAACGATGCCGACGCGGATGCACCAGTGGAAAAAGAGGTTTGTATTCCCTGGACCCTTCTTCATTCTTCTCCGCTCCCGACGACGAATGGTCTGTCTGCATTTCAGCAAAAGAAAAAATAATTAGGGCACGATCGGGACAGCCGTGCTGGTGCACGATCCAATTAGGATGAAGATGAAATGGCCGAGACGAAGGCCGAAATTATGTTTCAGGGTCCCACACCCATCCCTAATGTCAGAATCTCAAAAGAACAGGACAGGATAGCCAGAATGATCCGCATCCCACCTGGACTTAAATCCTTGCTCATCAATCAATTAATCAGTTTCTGGAGAGGATTCGCAATAACCTTGTTATCTCCATGATCATGAGCGGGCCACTGTGTTATCTTTTAAGAGGACTCTAATGCAACATTAAGCATCAAAATTTATAAAGTAAGCTCATTGCTCCAAAGTCAAAGTAAAATAACACAAAATCTAACAAGTTAACAATTAAAAGAGGATGGTAGTACTAATTAATAGAACTTTTAAAGAGATAGAAATGATTGCATAAAAAGCAAATCCAATTTTATGAATGCACGCTATACTGAAAATGACCACTGAAGGTTCTAATTAAGACGAGCGAGAAGTCCCTAACTGACTTTTTGCATAATAGTATATAACTACATGTCACTTTTATGATATAAGCTTCCTGTCCCATGACAGGTGTTGATAAAGCTCAGTTCCCCCAGATGAGGGATATCTTCCATGGGAGCAACCAAGATTTGATGACCTCGGAAAGGCTAGAAACACCAGAATTAACCAAAATTTAACTCGCAGGACAGGTCTTAACTGATTTTTCAAGGGACAAACCTCAAATATTAAGACAAGTTCACATAATTAACATGCCAATAAACAAATTCAGATAACAGCTTCTGCAATCAAGACAATGCACCCTGAGATATAGGTCAGAGTTTATGATAAAATCATTAAGAAATATTCAATTATCTAGTAATATTGCAATTACTATTACATCATCCTCAAGGCTCAATTACAATCTTAAGCGTCAGCATTGCCTGTTATGAAGTGCCACTTGATAAGAAACTTGTTTTATCTCTATTCACAGTTCAATCCTGGATAAATGGGTGATTAAGAATATGTCTTTTCGCCTACAAACGATTAAGGATTACAGATTTTATAATGCTCTTAGTTCTTCACCATATTTGTCCTTTAAAAAGAAATCTAACTTAAAGCTGCATACATAATCAAAACATCTGATGTATCCAAAACTAGGTTTCATTAACAGGAAAATCTACCGTAATCTAGAAGTTTTTACCCCTTGATGAGGAGGAGGAGAGTTTAGCAGCAGGAGACAGGTGCAGCAGGCTGTTGTAGGCATGCAGGATATGAGAATAGGCAATCAGTCAAAAGAAAACTTATGAATTGGACCAATAAGTAATAATATGATGCAGTATAAACAGTACTGTCATTCACATCAGATGCCAAAGGAAATGCATAATAAAAAGAGGAGAAAAGGCCAATAAAACTCTGGGTGGTCCTCCTGGTGATGGACATGAAAATGATACAGTGCAGATGTGGGAGGAAAAAGGGAGAATCAGAAAAGGATTCAAAAATATGATAAATAAGATGTTTTAATACTCCTGATATCTTTAAAAGTATTAATCAACAATGGGAAAGATGGCACAGTAATTCTTGAAAGAATAGTGCCCTCCAAGCTAATCGCATAGGTAATGCGAAGGAACTTTTCTGTATTTTCTTCCTACTCATTTGCATAACATTAGTTATTTTATTCATGAGGTATTGTGTTTTATCATTTGCTGCATCATATTTTTATGATTATGATAAACCCCATAGATTAGGATAATGATTTTAGAGTCATGATGAGATCATGCTAGTGAGACCTAAAATCTTGATAGCCCCAATCTAAAATGTTCCCAGCCATTGGATCGAGTCGAGGATCGATGATACCGATAAGTCTAGTACATCCTATATATGCTTGATGGAGAGAATGGTTGATCTCACAATCACTTGTGTAGTGATACTAAGACAAAGATGTAGGTGCTCATTAGAGAATGAGTTCACTAAACTGATCCGCAGGAAGAAATCTGATGGAGCCTTACAGCATGTCAACAGATAGTTCTCCAATGAGAGTGGTGCATGTGATCCTTTGACCTGAGATCATCATGGTACCTTATATACATGGATCTTTACTTTGATTTATTCCCTAGCATACCATTTTGAGATGTGTATGGAATATTCTGGATATGTTGAAGTATGCATGGAGGTTGTGAGTGGTCAATAAGAAATCGATCACTCCTTGTAAGAGGAGAGAACATCCTATGTGATCTCATCGGATGATGACTCTAAGAGTCTCTGACCAACGCAGGGATGAACAGAAGGAATGGTTTCTACTGGTTCATCAATCGAGTCATCATCATCAGATCGAGATACATATGGATAGGTATTTGAGCTTGACATGTTTTCATGCCCATGGCCTGTCTGGGATGTTGTATGATCGAAGAATTGAATTGCACAGTAACTCGTCACGGAAGGATAATTTTGGTATTTTCACCAAATTTCAAATCTTTCGGGATGTTTTATGATTTATTCATGAAGTATTGTTCTCAATGTACCTACTTCTTTAGTTATTTTATGTGAATTATGTATAAATTGACATAAATCTTAAAACCACACAATATTTTATTTTGCATATACTCAAAATTTTATCATCATAAAAAATAAAAAGATTATTAACCCTATGATTGATTTTAATGAGTACAAAACTTTTGAGTATGATACTAATGAATGTGTGTTTTTGAAGGAATCAATGTTTTATAGGAAGCACAATGAGCTTGAACGTTTAAAAAAATATGAAGAAGCTTAGAATAAATTCTAAAGTCAGAGAAACATTTGAAATAATTTGAAAATAGTAGAATCAAGAAATTCAAGTTTCAAAGGCCAAAATATAAAAAAAATAAAATTAAAAAATTATGAATTGACTCTAGGAGGTTTCAAGTTGACTCCAGTATGTTGGCACCAAGTGGCACAGAACTCAAATCAACTCTCAAAAAGCTTGAGTCGACTATCTCAATAAAAATAGAGAGTAGAATTTTCGAATATAGGCCTAAGTCAAAATCAAGATCGATCCGAAATCTAGATCAAGGCCAACTTCTTTCGAATCATGTCGCTGCTCTCAGATCCTCCGAAATCAAAATTAAGACCAATCTAAAGTCAAAATTAGATCGATCTAAAGTCAAAATCAGATCGATCCAGAGCTCAAATCAAGGCCAATCTGAAGTTAAAATTAGACTGATCCAAAGTCTAAATCAAGATCAATCTGAAGCTCAGATTAAGATCAATTTGATATCAAAGTCAGACCAATCTGAAGTCAAAAATCAGATGGATCCAAAGTCAAAAATAAATCTGATCCAAAATCAAAATCAAAACGATCCAAAGCAAAGATCAAAGGCCGATCTAAAATCAGAATATCAAGGATGAATCAAGGCATATAACAAAGGTAAAACCGAAGCAAAAACAAGGCCAAATTGAGGCAAAGGTCAAGTCCAAATGAAGCAAATAACAAGAAGAAATTAAGCAAAACAAAAAGGCTCTCAAACAAAACTAACTCTCATGATGGGAGACTCTCAAGCCCCATCCATTATTATATTTTCTTCTTACAAAATAATAAATCTTTGAGCACCTAAACCGAAGCAAAGATCAAACCAAAGCCACAGTGAAGATCAAGCCTAAAGATGAGGTGACGACCAAACTGAGGTAAAAACAATGCAACGCTTAGGTCACCAGAAGATCAGCCTCAAAAAATCAATATCACCAGAAGTCTGAGAACATTAGAAGACCAATCTAAGTAAACTGAGATCAAACTATCGAGCAAAAAATCAAAAGCTAAGATAAAAGATTGAGATTAAAATGAAGCTCAACGCCAAGATGAAGCCCAAAGCCAATATGAGAAGGCCATGCTTTCGATGTGGAGCGCCTTAAATTCGACCTCCAAGGGTCGACCCCCCTCCCAAAAGTGAGATCCTGAAAGTCGAACTCTCAAAAGTCGAACTCCAAAAAGTCAAAGATTTAAAAATGCCAACCAATGAAGGCCGACTAGAAGCGAACTAACTAAAATAAGATAACACAATAATTATCTATTATCCTCTTTACTCCAAAGCTTGACTTGAAATTAAAAGACCCAACCAGAGCCGATCCAGCAAGTTCTCTCATTCCTCTTGCAGGTGCATAACTCAATGACCCAATGGTGCTCCTAGCCCATGGACAAGTCGGGTGGAGGCCACAGTGATAGCTGCCCAACGACGCTCCTTGCCCACAAACAAATCGAACGAAGAATACGGTGATAGCAGCCTAATGGCGCTCCTTACCTACGGACAAGTCGAGCAAAGCGAACAAACTCCAAGTCATCCGAACTGAAGACCTTGATGACTAAGAAGCAGGGGTTAACCTACAAAGCTTCCCAAAGACCCCTCGCTTTTCAACAAGCAGAGCTAAGAAAGGCCGAAGTGACTAAATTCATGTAGAGGTATGCACCCCCATGTATTTGGCAGCTTCGACTTGATATACTTCCTTCGTCCGAACTAACTCTAGCTCAAACTCGAAAATAAGGGACTTATATTGAGAGTAATTTCATACTAAACAAAAATACGAGGCATACGAAAATACAAAGGTACCTCAAACTCAGCCAGCTTCTTCTGATTTGCTTATTTCGTATAACTTCCGATCTAAAGTCTGATAAGGGCTCAACCGTCTCTCTAATCCCGATCAAAAAAACACTTGAGCTGATCTTATTCGATCAAATAGAAAAGATTAACTTTCAACCTCCACACAGATCTTCAAATTTCGTTACCACCAAAAATAAATGATGACAAGATAAAACTGAATAAACAACAAACAAATCTTTTCAAATAAGAAAAAAATAACTATCGAATCTCATCAATTAAAATAAAACTAAAAATCTTTACCGAATCTCATCCATAAATAAAGACCCACAGGCATGAAAATGAAACCTCTTTTCTTTCCACACGTTCACTTCCTATTTATGCTAAAGATTTGATTTGTATCAAAAAATCTCCATCGAAGCCGTCGAAGATTTTCCTTGCAGATCCTACTGCCACCATCCAACCATCGCAATCCTACAATCGACGTTGAGCTCCAACCAACCCAACCTCGAAACAGATTTTTGATGAATTCCTGCCATAACAGAACCTATACTTCAAATTAAAGATGTGTCATAATTTATGTTACTTACGGATGATATAATATTGATTGGTAAGAAAAAATTAATTATAATATTAAAATTATGGAGGAATGTTTTAAAGGATAAGGATTAAAAATCAATAGAACAAAAGTAAATATACCAAATGCAAATTTAATGAGACAGAAATGAATACTTAATGCTAATTAAGATTAATGAACTAAACATACTACATGAAACAAATTAAATATAGTCAAAATGAGAATGTTAACATGGATAAATGATAAAACTAAGAAGGATACATTGAAAAGTCAATATATTAGATAAACTACAAAAGTTGAAGAAATTAAAGACAAAAGTAATGAAATTTGATTAAGATAGTAATTAGCATATATAACAAAGATTCTAGGTAGCTCGTATAAAAAAAAATAATTTAGTCTATATTGAAGATTATATAGAACGAGAAAATTATAAATTATTATGATGGAGGTTATGAACTAAGATATGGATAAACTTGGAAAGCCATTAGACATGACCTTAAATAGAGATACTTGGCAAATGAAAATCTATAAAACCAATCCCAAATGATGATATCCTAGAGGATCTTGCAAAGACACAAGAACAATGGGGATCAACAGAATCAAGAAAGCGCAAAGAAATTTTGAAGGGGTCCAGTTCATACCTATTATTTATTATCATTAATACCCCTCCAATAGGTCCTCCATTCACAATCCAAAGCATTATGGTGGACCTAGACGACCCTACAATAATTGGAATATGACAAAGCTCATGAAAAATAAATAAATATAACTAAGAATTGGGTTATCACTACACACACACACACACACACACACACACACATATATATATATATATATATATATATATATATTATATATATATATATATATATATATATGCATATACAGACACACACACACATATATATAAAGAATCACTACTTTCCATCTGTCACAGTTTTACAAATAACCACTAGAGGAACACAAGTGGATGTGGCTCCACATAACAGCATGATATTCAAGAACAACTTGGAACAATCTTACAAAGAGAACAAATTTTTGGTAAATAAAATCATGTTGGTACAACCATTCACTGAAAGCTGCTGATACAATTGAACTGGAGGATTGTAGCTGAGCTTCTTCCTTTCCTCTTCACGGTTTCAGAAAATAAATCACCTTCAGGATATATATCAGGGCTTCATCAAAGCCCGATAAAAAATAACTCCACAAATGTCCATGCTGTGTAATGTCATCTGATAGACCTACCATGGTGATCTTCTGATAACGTTATCCACAAAATACTCTTAATCTTTCAATGGTCCGTTTACTCTTGTTCATTTTGTTGCCCCTTCATGAACAGACAGAATCTCGTCCAAGGAGGTGAAATAAGGCCAAGATTTTCTGCTTTTCTCATTACTCTTACAGCCCTGTAAAAAAAGGAAATTGTGCGAGTACCTACGTGAATTACATATTGTCAACAAAAGCTCTAGGCATGATGTTTCAGTAAGCATAAAAAGAATTTAGAAACATGCTGCAAATGCGGTTAGCATACGTCAATGTATACAAAGAACAAACATTTATGATGAGGGAAGACAATCATGAAGCGACCAGGCATCCAGAAACAAGTCTTAAAATAACATTAATGGTCTGGTGCATTCAATCATCATGTAACACTTGAGATTTCTAAGTTAACATTGGCATAAAGACTTCTGAGAAGGAAATGAGGTTCATTTTATGATACCATAAAAACAAAAACACCTCTGAAAAAGTACATTAAGAAGGATTATGAGGCATCTAGAAAACAGCTCGGGCAGGCGAAGCCTATCTCCCAAATACAGATATGATCCACCAGCTATCCTTACATCATTATGTTAATCCAACAAAGGCAATAAACGTAGATGGATGAGATAGAAGTATTGGGCGAAGTAGAGGGAATCACCAAACAAATTTCTCCAGGGACATAAATGCTTGACATTCTCTTAGAACCAATTGTATGATGTGTCAAAGAAAAACTGTATTGAACATATTATAAAACAAAAACAAAGATGTTACCACACAGGTTTTGGGGTTTGACTGCATGGTATCCTCTCTTTTGCTGACATAAATACAGAGAAATGATGACATGCCGACTCTGACTAGAATTTGGGAGCAAATCACATCAACCCATGACTACCAACAAACCAGGAACTAAAAACACTGCCTCCTTAGGCAGTGAGCTCTCAACTGACATCATCTACTTGACAATTAATCAAACAGTTCTTTCATGTAGCTTGCTTATCTACGTGCTTGCAACCAGAATCATACATGAAAGATGAGTCTTCAAAGATTAAAGAAGAGATACCTCATATTTCTGAACAAGTGATGCCCAAAGAGACTTGCACTGTGCTGGAGTACGATTTACTCCATGCTTCAACAGGCTGACAGATATCTCTTCCCAGAGTATCATTCTTGCTTTGACAGTCCGGAATCTATTATCCAATTCGCCACGCATTTTTATTAATTGTTTCATCTCTTCAGGCTTCCATTTGTTCCTCTTTGCAGGTTTAGTTGTCACTGGCTCAGGATCTGATGGTTTTATGTTCTCCCTGTTGCCCACTTTTCCATCTTTACTCAATTTTAGATTCTCTTCTAAAACAAAGCTATTTGCTACTTTTGGGACTTGGACAGCTGAAGAGCCCTTAAGTGACTTCAAAAGATCTTCTAATTTTGTAGAGGCATGTGAAGATGACTCTCCTAGGTTGTTTGTAATTGCATCTTCGGTTCTTGGTTGCTCAAGATCGGCACCATCACCTACACATGAGATGCCAAAGATTTAAGCAAAATTACTGGCATTGCTTTCATAACATACATGAGATGCCGTATAGTCCTAAAGGTCTAATATGTAGAAGCTAAACCTACCAAAAGAACATTCAGCATAATGACAAAAAGGTGCTTAATATATATTGCACATTTATTAGGAAAATTATATGGTTATATTTTATTACAGAATAAACACCTGATATGTGGAAGTTTATCAACTGGAAAGCCAAGTAATTCAGTGTAAGTAGTACCTTCAGATTCATCTTCCGTTAGGTTCTCTGTGACGTCCATAGAGTCCGTGTCTTCTTCAAATTTGCTGCTTGAAACCTTCCTCAAATGGATGTTGGCTCGTTGACCAAGGGCAGATAGCCCAAACCCACCATGAGATTTTCCTAATAATCTGCTTCTCAATTCTTCAGACAGAACTCCAACAGTGTTCTCCACAGCAACTGCAATGACTTCAGGCCTTCTACTGCTGTATTTCCTCACTATTTTCCTTAATACCTCAGATACAATCCGTTCCATGTGAGCCAGAGGACAGCTCACTGGACAGCTTGAAAGTGCAGCATGTGCAGCTTTATAGAGTGCATCTAACAGCTTTCCTTTATCAAGCCATAAACAACGAGTGGTTATCCTAATTTTTCCTTTCAAACACGTCTGTGATGAACCATTTACATTTTGAGGGCGTAAAACCTCCATGCTGACATAAACAAATGGAAAAAGGAAGGTTCAGGACCTACAGTTTTCAACATATAAATCATATAAATTTTGCAAAAAATTTCAGTGAAGGGTCAAATAAAGTGATCCTAATAGCTAGATGAAAAAAGAATATTAAATCCTTATGCATCAAAGAATATACAAGTGGACTTCTATTAAACAGGCAATTAGATGTGGATTGCTTCAAGACACAAAAGGAAGATGACATTAAGTGGGAAGGGCAATGCCTGAAAGGTTCCACCCCTCCTCTCCTAGGGAGGTTGTAGGTTTAAGTCTCGGCTGGTGGATCCCAACTAGTTGGACATGGCTAATTTGTTTTGGATGGGTCCCCCCCACCCCAAACCCTAAACCAAAGAAAAAATAGAAAAAAGAAAAAGAAACTTCAATCAAAGATTCTAAGAAACTAAGGGGGTGTTTGGTTGGGGGAGTTGGGGCCTGAAATGGGAACGGGAATGGTGACTTTCATTCCAACCATTTGGTTGGAGACGTCCCATTCTGATTCCGATTCAGGAGAAGAATAGGATGGCCTAATCCCCCCAAAATCCAATGCCGACCCTCCCATAAAGATTCAAATCTCTATTCCGATTTCGATTCTAGTCACGAACTAAACACTTTGGAGGATATGGCCATTCCGATTCCCATTCCAATTCCAATTCCGATTCTAACTCCGGTCGTAAAGCAAACACCCTCTAAAGAGATTGCATAAAGCTGACATATGCATACATGATTTGGATATAATTTACACCATAAATAACATTTTCTAACAATTGAAAATTCAAGGGCTATCATATATTCCAGTTCAAAAGTCTATCTATGGCATAAGATTTCAAGAAAGCTGCGTACAGCATTGCTTACTTGCAAGATGTAGTAGTACTCATGCCAATGAGTTTGTGAACATCACATACTAAGATATGATAAGCCATATATACTTTAACCTCTCCTAAATAGTAAGTAAGACTTTCAAACATTGCCCACAAAAAATAATTCAATAAAGTCATTCGTATACTAGCCATTTCATTAACAATGAAAATAAGACTCATTTTGCTCAGTTGTATCAAAACAATAGGTTACCATCCTGAACTTGCAACAGTAACAAACCTACATTATGCAGATTAATGTGATCTATAGAATTGTTTATCTAGCTAAACCAAGCAACCAACACCAGCAAGGAAAGGACGTAATATGAAGGCATATTATGTCTGAGCATAAATCCATCTTTTAATACTTGCCCTATGCAAAACAAGCAACTCTTGCACATAGCATCTTTCTCTTGATTTGAGCCTTGATATTTCAGAATTATGTGAACATAGATAACTTCCATAATTTTCTGATCTTTTCATTTTCACATGACCCTAGAAATGCTCAAATCAACCATTCTGTGAATAATTAAGGTCTAATATTATTCATGGCATGCAACCCAAAACAGAAGACCTATACTGATCTGATCCCAACCAAAAATCCTGCATAAACTTAAATAATCCTGATCTAAGAGCCATGAATCCATTGCACTCAAAAACTCTTTCTCCATCATCTTCTTTCCCACTTCTCTTCCTCTTGCTTCCACCTTCTACTACAGTAGCTCCACTCTAACTTGGCCTCACCATCAGTAGTCCATTATAATTCAATCCCCATCTATGGCTCCAATCCACCTCTGCTACTCTTACCTTCCTACAGTCAAACTTAGCCCTTGTCACCATTCCACTACACTTCAGTCCTCATCCATGGCTCCACTCTTCACTTAGACCCTTCCCATCTAGAGTTCATCTCTGGCCTTCTCCTTTTCCACTCACCATCCCTCCTTGATCATCTCCAACTATTTTCCCTCACCTTCACCCTCCATCTCATCCCTCCAGTATAGCCACCATCGCACTCTTTTGCTTGAGTATTATGCAAGTATGAGTCTTGGTCCTTGCAAAAAGCTAGTTCTATCACCAATTTTAGAGATGGCTAGCTCTTAATGTTGAAAGAGATTTAGCGTAAGAAGAAAGAGAGGTCACATGTAAAGCAATGTGGGGAAGTTTTCAATGTTTTGGGGCCAAAGCAGTAGAATTTCCACACTCCAAGATTTGTCTTTTGCCAATGTCGGCCCTTCAAATCAATAGAGCCATCAGAAATATGCACTTCATTTGCCTTATTATATGTGTTCTTCAATCTATAGACAACACTCCATGTTTATTGAATTGTTGCATTTAGATGTAAACATGGAAAAGGTCAACCCAGAATTAGACCCCACTCAAACCTAGGGCCAGGGTTGACGCAACCTAGTTCAAATTACCCATTAGGTCTAGAAAAACTCCCATGGACTTGAATTATCCTGACCTAATGAGCTGTTGTGTTGGGTTTGCATCTTTGATTAGAACTTGAGACATAATTGGGTTGGGTCTAAGTCATTTTTGACCCGCTCCGGACCTAAACCAACTGCAGCCCTAGTTTCACATTCATTTAGGCAATGCACCATAGGAACATGCGTACATGAATGTGACAAGAAACCATAACGTTACTACATTTTTTAAAGAAATTCATATCCAGGAGGGAAGTTTAAATCTGAAATGACAAAAAGAAATGGAATAATATTAGAAGAGAGATGATGTGCAACTCCACAATGATAAGATCTTTAGTGTTTTCTTCTACAAAGTCATAAGTATATCACGACCCAAAGTTTGAACTTGATAAAATGTCTAGGTGTGATCAATAACAATCAATCAAAACATCATTAAAATTTAAGATCCTCAAAAAAATAACCAAACAATCCACCTAATACAACCAAAAATATGTTATAACCTAACACATTTATGACAAAATCCAATTAGCAACTTAAATATATTCTCCAATACAAATACTATACTTTGAAGATATCAAAACAAATGAGAAACTTTGTTTTCGATGTTTCTTCACTAGTCTCTAGATTCAAAAAGACAACTTCAAGCAATCAAGACCACTTCTCCAAAAGGCCCATTAGAGTAACTCATTTATCCCTCTGAAAAAATCATGTAATAGTAAGATGACCTACAAAGCTCAACAAGTATATTTTTACCATGGCCAAGAATTTAGACTTCTGCCAAAAACACTTGACTCTTAAATCATAACACAAATCAAATTATCACTAGAAATCCAAGTGTGGGTTCGCCAAAATAAAGTGAAATCAAAAGCGCTTGAATATGAACACAGTTGTGACGAGTCCAAACACATGATGGTCAAGAAAAGTTCAAGTGAGTCATATTAGATCATAAGTCATATATTCCCCGAAAGTTCAGGCAAAGCTTCATTGGATCACTTCAATAATGAAAAGTCCAAAAATAAAATCTTCGATCGGGAGAAAGCAGTCAAAACACATTTTACATCATATTTTGATATTTCATACAATTTGATTATCTTATAAAGTTTCAGTCATACCCTCAAGGCTATTAACCTCTTTGCGAATGCAAGCGAGGCCACTCATATCCTTAACAATTATTCGAATGAGACCCCTCATTATTCTCATTTGAAATGCTGATGAGGATTCTTACATTCTTGAGGGCCACTCATACCACTTGGCCAAGTGTTCACATATAGCACCTAGCCAGAGATTCCTCATGATAATTCAAGTGAGGCCATTCATATACCAATTGGCTGGGGGTTCACATAGATCCTTAATGATAATCCATATGCAAATATCACCCAAATAAAGACCGCTCATCAAATACGAGTGAGGCCACTCATATACCAACTAGTTATGGTCCCCTCACATTCTTCCATTATGATATTTTCTTTTATATTGAAAATGTTCACATAAATATCAGATGAAATATTTATTATAAAACTTCAATCAAATACTAACATATGGAATAGCTTCTAATGACAACAAAATTTCAAGATAAATATGAGTATAAAGATATCAATTAAGGGATTTATATAATTTCACAAGTTGATGTCGAATCTAAAAAATGATTTGTCGGATAGGACCACAAACAATTCAAAATTATCAAAAAAAAAAAAGCAAAAATAATTGTAAAGCCCATAATTCATGATAGCCTTAGGTCTGTGGTTAGCCATTCGAGGTATCAAAAC
Source organism: Elaeis guineensis (assembly GCF_000442705.2). Taxonomy (NCBI): domain Eukaryota; kingdom Viridiplantae; phylum Streptophyta; class Magnoliopsida; order Arecales; family Arecaceae; genus Elaeis; species Elaeis guineensis. Next base: position 2,413,799 of record NW_027332426.1, read on the forward strand.
AATACTTTGATCAAAAAGATTTGATGAACTGATTTATCTCAAAATCTAGGTGCAAAATAATGCTTAGACTATAGAGTTTCGAAAGAATTTCAAAACCATTTATAAGCTTAAACCTGCTTATGGGATTCAGAAACACTAATCAAATCAAAGCTTAAATCCAAAGGCATGGAGGAGGCTTATTTACAGGTCTTCTTGTTCTTCACCCATTTATAGGTCGAGAGAGGTGGTTCCACATATGGAGCCCCACTAGGTCGGTTCCACCCTAGGTTAATTCCCTTAGGTTGGCTAGGTGGATGAGGTGCTAGGTCATCTGGGTTTATAAAAAATTAAAAAAAAAAAAAGAAGCTCAACAAAGAGACAGAAAAAGGGGCTTATTTACATCTAACATCATTTAAGTAACTATCCTCTTTTATTTTCATTTCTACTTCCATTTACTAAGGACATTACATGCAGATAAGGAAGTAAACCCTATTTGAATTCTAGACAAAAAAAAAAAAAAAAAAAAACTTAAAAGTTCCATTTCCTCAAAAAAAAAAAAGTTGATTTCCTAACCTTACTTCAAAACCTTGATTCTTGTCTTTGAGTCAAAATTCTCATTTAAAATAAATGGTATTCACCAAACCTTAATTTTATACATAAATATTACTCCCAAAAGTCTAGTTAGAAAGTCTTATATATTAGCATCCAAAGCATGTCACCTAAACAATGTTTGACAGCACTTAGCGCATTCCATAGACTAGTTCATTTTCATGGATTACAGACATGGATTTCTATGCAAGTTTTCTAGTTGCAAGGGAGATTCCTACACATAGAGCTTCATAATCCGGTAACTGATTTCAAAAGCAGTATGTAGTCAGTTCAAGGTATGGCTCTAGGCCCTTAATACATAAGACAACAAAGACGAAGAATTATTAAACATATAGCAAAAGAAAAAACAATAGTGAAAGATAGAGAAGGAAATATAATATTCAAATCCTAAGGTTATCATGAATTATGGGCTTTACGATTATACCATCATGAAGGAAATATAACATTCAAATTCTTACACTATCATAATTATACCATAATTGTAAAGCCCATAGTTCATGAACAAATGATCATAAGACATCGAAGAAGAATTATTAAATATATAGCAAAAGAAGAAACAATTGAGAAAGAAAGATAAGGAAATATAATATTCAAATCCTAAGGTTATCATGAATTATGGACTTTACGGTTATATCATCATGAAGGAAATATGACATTCAAATTCTTAGTCAGTTCAAGGCATGGCTCTAGGCCCTTAATACATAAGACATCAAAGAAGAAGAATTATTAAACATATAGCAAAAGAAGAAATAATAGTGAAAGATAGAGAAGGAAATATAATATTCAAATCCTAAGATTATCATGAATTATGGGCTTTACGATTATACCATCATGAAGGAACCATAACATTCAAATTCTTACACTATCAAATTCTTACACTACCATAATTGTAAAGCCCATAGTTCATGAACAAATGATCATAATACATCAAAGAAGAAGAATTATTAATATATAGGAAAAGAAAAAACAATTGAGAAAGAAAGAGAAGGAAATATAATATTCAAATCCTAAGGTTATCATGAATTATGGACTTTATAATTATATCATCATGAAGGAAACATAACATTCAAATTCTTACATTATCATAAATTATACCATAATTGTAAAGCCCATAGTTAATGAACAAATGATATCATGAACAACTTCACTTGTCTTATTATACCATTATGGTGACCACATTAAATGCAAAAATGACAAAATTCACTTCTGCATTGTAAACCAGCTTCAAGAATATGGGTTAGGCCGATAGCATGGTTGCTACACTATCCCAAACTAACCGGCTCAGGGCATACCATACCAAACACAGAGGGAACTAGCATAACTCCCACCCCAACAAAAAAAAAAGAAAATGGTAAATTCATCGGAACCGATGCGAACAGCTCCAAACCAAGCAGTTCAAAGTGATGCCAGTGCGAACCACCTGATTCCCACCAATTCGGCCTTGGATCAACCCCCCCAACCTCCTCCCCCTTAATCATTTAAGAGATCCCCCAAAAAAAATCCCCCAAAACTCAAAAAAAAAAAACTGATTTTGACAATCAAAAGTAAGATCCAACCTCATTTTAAGGTATTCTCCCTCTCCCCCTTTCTATTTCCTCTCTTTTTTTCTTATTTAGGCCAAAAATTGGTAAGAAAATTGAAAAATTAGGGGAGGTCAAGCCAAAATTTTTGATTTCAGTATGATTTCATGATATGTTATACATCTATGGATGACTACACAATGATACTAAAGTCTACAACTTTCATTAGATCTATATAATTTTTTAATTAAAAATATATTTTTAGATTAAAAATAAAAAACAAAATAATAGCCAAAAATAACTGTAAAATTACAAGCTTGTTTAGGATTATGCAACTTACTTCGACCTAAATTTGATGTTCATTTATTCGAGTCTTGGCACAATCATATGCATAGTGGCTTAGGTCCAAATTTGAACAAATTGATAAATAAATAGCCTTCCATGCATGCCCACATGGCTGATAGTGATGTTTGATAGTTGGACCAATCCTAACAATAGGAGCATCAACTTTCTGACATACTGTGACATGATGACTTTTTTTCAGAAGTCAATCGTGCCATGTACATCTTCAAATTAATGGACGTGATTGACCGAGTACGAGAGGAGAATGTCGTGCAGATCATCGTGATAATAGGCTATATACAAAGTCATTGAAAAGATCTTAATGGAGCGTTGGCCACACATTTTTTAGACCATACAAGCTCCATATTATGTCGACCTCTTGTTGATGGAGATTAGGAAGACTCGTAGGATGCAACAAACAATGGAGACAGCCTAATCCATCACCGAGTTTATTTATAACCACACATGGATCCTATCACTAACAAGTACACAAGGGTGAGATCTTAAAACCAATTGTCACACGATTTGCTATTAACTATATTACACTTCATAACCTTCTTAAGAGGAAAGTAGGCTTAAATCAGATGTTTGTCAATATCAAGCAGCAAGAGAGCAGATATGCAAGGAGACCGAGACATCTTAGGAGTCATTCGTCACATGACTCCATGTCCGAGACATTCTCCCAGATGTTTGAGCAAAAAATATTAACACAAGACCGATCATCTCAAGTAGGAAGAAGATATCCATCCTCCCAGACACAACGAAGTCAGTCACAAGGGCACTGAGTTCAAAAAGACAAAAGTAAAGACAATTGCAGCACCCTCGAGAGTGCAGGAATCAGCTGACTCAGATTCGAAGACCAACGGCAACGAGAGCAATGATAGTAGTCATAGATCTGATGATTATGGAGGGACTAAAGGATACGAGACCACTGTTCATGAGACGCAACCGCAAGGTGGTATTCGATTTATCGATAAGTCCCAATGTATACATGCCACACAAGATAGGGACCACGATGCATAAGCTGATAGATCCCGCGAGCATACGATTCATATAGACGACGGCCTCCTAGAGATCGTCCAGCACATGATGCAGCTACAGATGATCTTGCACGTGTTGGATCCATTGATATGTCGGATTATACTCGCACTATGTATCCTATCACTTGCAGACAGCTTATGATCCATATGAATATGGATATGGTGCATCCGAAACATCATCTTCCAATGACTACTACCCTATGCAACTCAGAGCATCTTATAGATCAGATTTTACTGTCGGCATATTGAATGAACCCCTCCACAACCATACTATCATCTCGAGGATGCCTCTCAGAGCGAAAGTTTGAGCGAGAGATCTGAGGTATCTTACAATCCAGAGAGGATACCTTATGGATGAATATTCAGGACTACAGTATTGCCTGGTTAGAGGGATCGACTAATGTTCCTCCTGAGCATGCGGATGATCCAAATATCTACGAGCAACACAGACACTCGACGAGATATTAGATCAATAAGATCTTGAGGTTAGTAAATTATTTTTTTAATTTTATACTTTAGATACATTTAATACGCTATTTTATACTTCTTTTATTTTATTTCAAGATGATAGATTTATTGTGTAGCATAAATAAACAGTAATTTGGATCGAAAGTAGTTTAAAAATTAATAAAACATAAATTAAAAAAATTGAAAAAAATTTGCATGCCGGTACGGACCGACATGCCAGACCACATGCTAGCCTGTACCGACACTTGATCTGGTACGATACCAGATATCATATCGATCTGAAATCAATACAAAGACGGTACCAATTCTTGAAACCTTGATCGAAACTAATTATAAAGACCGGCTCAAAACCTAAAAATAGTTTTAAATTCCGAGAAGTTAAGCTAAGTTCTCGATCAGGATATCTCCACATTGCCAGTCCGACGGTTGACCAAAGGGCAGTCTATCCATGATCATTATTTCACAATGATCAAGGACTTGAGCTTAAGAAGCTTGACATGATGCATAAAGAATTGCAGGTGAATTTGATCCTGCAATCCCTCCCTAATTCGTAAAAGCAGTTTATAATAAACTACGATATGAATAATGTTAACTGCATCGAGGCCAAATTATTAAATATGTTGGTAACTGCTGAAGGAGCCTTCAAGGATTCAAGGGGCATGGTTCTCACTGTGGAGCGTGCTACTTCCAAAAAAAAATCTAATTGAAAGAAAAAGCCCATGAAGAAGTAAAAGATTGAGAGCAAGCCAAAAAGAGAAGTTCTGATCGCTAACAAAGAAAAATATTTCCACTATAATATTGACGGCCATTGGAAAAAGAATTGCTCCATATACTTATTGTTCCTAAAGAACAAGGACACGCCTTTAAAGGTATATCAGACCTGCTCATAGTGAGTACCATAGGATCTGAGAGATCCAGAGTTGAGATGAACCTAAAGTATATATGGCACCTCAGGCTTGATCATATTGGAAAGGATAGGATAAACAGATTGAAAAAAGATGGGTTGCATGGCTCATTAAATGTGTCATATCCATTTTGTGACTCCTGTCTTCAAAGAAAAATGATCAAATAATTTTTTATAGGACAAGAGAGGACCACTAAGATACTTACCCTAATACACACTAATGTGTGCGACTCATTCAATGTGCAGATCAGGGATCCTTATCTTTACTTCATTACCTTTATCGATGATTATTCATGGTATGGATGTGCGTATGAGACACAAATCTGAAGCTTTTGAAAAATTCAAAAAATTCAAATGAGGTAGAAAAGCAAACTGAAAAACTCAAGATTTTTCGACCAAATCAAAGAGGTGAATACCTTAGAAAAAATTTTAAAATTATCTCAAGAAAAATGAGTCTCACAATTGACTCCTCTAGGAACACAACTCAATGAGATGTTGAGGCAGAGGAATGGAACCCTATTGGATATGATTCAGTCCATGATAAACGTCTCCATTTTTCTTTATTTTTTTGGGACATGCTTTGCTCGTATTTATCTATTGAATAAGATTTTCTCTAAATCTGTTCCTACCATACCATATGAGATGTAACATAATAAGGAATCAAATTTTGATCATCTCAAGATTTGAAAATATCCGGCTCATGTCAAGCAACTACAAGCGAACCTAGGTCCTACAAGGCTCATTTCATCAGATATTCTAGAGTCTTGGGATACTATTTATACTTTTCAGAGGATCACAATATAGTTTGAGTCAACATACTTTCTTGGAAAAATAGTTTATCCAAGATGAAGATAGTGGACGAAAATTGAGCTCAAAGAGTCTTTGAAGAGAAACGAGTCATAAAACCTACAAAATCTATTCAAATTGAGTCAGTACATGCACTTTCTCTTCCACCTCATAGATCGAGCAAGATTTTTCGTCCTCTTGAAAGATACTTAGATATTCTGACAAAGAAAGTAGAGAAAATATTTCTTATAAAAAATAGAAAACATGGAGATGATCCCGAAATCTATAACGAGACAATGTCGATACTGACTTCGAAAAATGATTGTAAGCCATAAAGTTAAAAGTTGACTCGATGCATTCCAACCAAGTTTGGACCTTAGTAGATCCATCAAAAGGTAAAGTACCTCTTGGATGCAAACGGATCTACAAAAAAAGATAGGTTCGGATGGAAAAATACAGACCTACAAGACAAGACTTGTGGCGAAAGATTATAGTCAACGCAAAAGTATTGACTATCAGAAGACTTTTTCATCTATGGCTATGGTAACGTCCATCCGAACGATGCTTGCTATTGCTGCATACCATGATTATAAATCTAATAAATAGATGTGAAAATTGTTGAGAATTATGTCCCAAAATTAATCGTCAGCCTATTGATGGTTGAACTCATATTTATAATTATATATGAATTTTAATTAATAAAAATTATTTAACTTTTGCATCATAAAGTTGTACATCTTTCTTTTGAACTCCTGTGTTATGATGAAATCTTTGAAACTATTTTAATCGATAAAAGAGGATTTATCATTTAGCCCTTAAAACTTATTCGCGACCAAATGATACGCTATTACTATGATGATAGTGATTATCAAGTATAGATCGTTGTATGCCATATGAGTTGGTTGTCCTCTTAATCAAGGAGTGGAGACACTAGTATGGTATACAGGTAAGATGTACATCTCACTGAACGTGATCCAACTGCGGAGCACTCTACTGTCAAGAATAGCTCGCGAAGGATATAGGTATAAGTGTCCATTCGACCTGAGATCATCATGGTGACTTGCAAACAACTCACTGTGCTTTGGTGCCGGACTACCTGAATTTCTAATTCAGTGATGAAAGATTTCTAGATACGATCAAATACTTGTTAAGTCGGTGTATGAGTCAAGATGTGATTGACCGCTCTTGATTTCAGGAGGTAGTACTACATTATGTTTCAATTCAGCAAAATCCTAATCAAGATAGTCCTTGTGAGAGTCATAGGATTTATGAGATTGAGACACATTATGGATGTACTAATTATGAGTTGACAGTTTAACTGAGTCATCCTAATTACTGAGAGTCTGAGTTAAATTATACAGTAACCATAGTCCAAGATTCTTGAATGTTGTTTTGCAATCATTCGGTCCATCCGAATGTCAGGTATCATTGCTAGATAGTCACATCGATTAGTACAAAAATTTATTCCTGTACTACCGGCTTAAGTTCGAACCTATGAGGTCACACTCAAAAGAAGTTACTGTCTGATCAAGTGGCAGATCAACGATTGAGAATTGTTCAAGAATATAATTGTCAATTTGATTGATGATTAACCTTATGCAAAAGTTGAAATAAATTAATTCACTAAGGATTAGTGAATTATTGAAGGATTAATTAGCAATTAGATTGCTGATTAGCTCAATTAGATTGAGCAATATGATTTGGATCAAATCTAATTGAATTAGATTCAATTAGATTTGATCGGATTAGGTTATTAGATGAGCTAATCACTAAGGATGTTTAATTTCTGATTTGATTAGGACTTGAGCTCGATTAATTTTTAATTTGATTAGGATTTAATTGAGGTAATTTGTTACCTAATTGGATTAGGTATTTGGGTCTAACCAAACGGTTTTGGTTTGAACTAATTGGAACAATCTAGAGTCCAAAAGGATTGAACTACTACCCATGCGACACCCTAAACCCATGCCCACTTGTTCTTCACGCAAACTTGAATTTTGCATGAAGTTTTTACACGCAAATCAAAGGCTCTCGACCTCTCTCTCACCCTCAGATAAGGATAAAATTTGGTTCAAAGTTGATTTCAAATTTGAAAGTTTGAAACAGGACGAGGATAAATTGAATTTTGAATTCAAGTGGTTTGAATTTGATTCAAACTAATCTCATCCTATCCACTCTGCACGCTACCCTTAAGGAGACTTTGTGCGACAACCATGATCAGATTACCATAAGAAAAATCTGAGAGTGGTGTGTGAGGATTAAGGGGTGGGTGGCCTTGCCTTGGCATGCATGCATAGAGGAAAACCGGTTCCTCTTGGGTGAGAGACCTAGATCACATCTAGGGTTTTGGGTAAGGAAAAATCAAAGAGAGGAGAGTTCTTCCTCTTTCCACCACCACATCCTCCCTCTCTGTCTTCAATTTTGGAAGAGTCCGAGAGATTCAAAAAGAGGTGCAGATCAACCATCAACAGGATCTTCGCGCGAGCTAACACTCCCGAAGAGATCGATCAGCATGGGGCTTCAAATGGACGATCCATAAAGGCCGAACACCCTATGCGGCTGCGAGCAACCAGCAAGACCACAAGATTGAGACACAGTGATCTGCTACCCGCACCCAGGTAATGAGTTTTGAACTCATATTTATTATACATATGATCTATAATGTAGATGTGATCTACTAGTGCATATTTAGATATGATCTTGCATGCCGATTTTTATTTTTAGATCTCATATATGCAATATAACATGTTAAAGATCCTACGGTAGGCATTTAAGATTAGATCTAAAGCATGTTTATTAGATTATATAGTTTAATCTAATTTATTTTCTGCCGTAAAATTTTTGAAAAGCATGCTTGAAACGTCCGCCGATTTTCTTCAAAAACTGCTTTTCTAAATGAATATCTTGAGAAAGATATCTACATGGAACAGTTCCTGGGTTTCACTTTCAGTGACGAAAATCACAGTATGCAAGCTGTCAAGGTCTATATACGAACTGAAACATCTCGAAGTTGGAATACTCGTTTCAACGATGTGATCAAATCATTTGATTTCATTAGGAATGAGGAGCCATGTGTCAGTGAAAATTTCTATGATATTGTTGATAGAAATCACAATATTTCTCACTATCAGACAAAAAAGAATCTATAGGGTCACACACTCTAATCAGATGGTTAGATTTAATTTGACATGTCAAAGGTTGACAAGTCAATAGTTTGACAATGTCAAAGAATTTACACAATCAAATCCAAAGGCAATAGGACTCCTTATGCGATAAAGATTTTGATTTGATCAAAGTCGACTCCGCTTAGGACTTTATTCATCAAAGGTGATTAACATGCAAAAGGACTCCTCTCCCCACAAGATGGCATCTTATTATTTCCCATGCCAAAAAGGTTTTGACGTGATTATGCGCCATGAATCATGTTTAACGTGGAAAGGAGAGAACATGCTTCACATCTTGCACCATGACTCATCACATGAAAGTGTTTCATGTGGGAAGACTCTTATGCGCCCTTATCCTCATGCCCCAAAGAATCTTATCTTAAGAAGGATTTTAAGAAACCGTGACTCCCTCATGTTAAAAGGATTTTAACGTGGGCTTTTGGGTAGTTATGTGAAGACAGAATGAGTCCACACCTCTTGGACTCTACACGCTATAAATCTCAAGCCCCTTAAGGAGGTTTAAGGCTTTGGAGTTTCTTAGGAAAGGAAGAGATGAGATCCCTTCATGCCCTTCTCTCTAACACATGCCCCATCTCTTCTCACACGCCCCATCTCTTTCTCCTCTACACATCCAAGAGTTGGAAGTCACAACTTTTGCACACTCAAGAGTTGGGCGCATGCCAAAGAAAAAAAGGAAAGATGCTGGATTTCTTAAGAAGAAAATCAAGAAAAGCTGAGAAGCTAGATTTCTTCAAAAAGGGAATCAAGAAAAAATCAAGAAAGGTTCCTGATCCATTCACATACGAAGTGTGATCTGCGAAGAGGAAAGACTAAAATCCTTAAGAAAAGGCTGAAATCCTTAAGAAGTTTCAGCACAAAGAAAAAAAAAATCCGCCATCTAAGAGGATCTCTGCAAGAGAGCTAGTACCCCAGTGAGATCAGATATCTTGATCAGATGACAGCCTTGTGTGGATACCTATAGAAGCCGAACGCTTGTGCAGCTTCAAGGAACCGTGAAAACATCCACGATCATCAGCTTGCGGTGAAGAACTATCCGCGCAAGGGTGAAGATACCTTAATCTTAATCTTAATAAAGGGATACAAAATTGATTCAAGAGAGATCTCCATAATAATCCGAAATTAATTTTATTTTTCCACTGCATGATATAATCTGAAATTAATTTTATTTCTCCACTGCATGATTAATTAAATTTTTTTATTCTATCCTTTTGCTGCGTATATCAATCAACCCCTAGTTTTTAACAGACTATTTCTCTTTACAAATACACTGCTTGATCAACTTTAATTGCATTTCATGATATAATGATGATATATTTAGGATAAAGAAGCATCATTTAACATACACCAAGTAATAAAAACATCAAAAGACATCAAGAAATATCAAATTAGAGTTAAAATTATTCAGAAAACCAAGAAAAATGATAACATTTCATTAAATATTAAAAATTTGAGAAAACAAAAAAAAATAGGCATGCCAGCCTAATAACCAACACCCCATGGCGTATCGTGTTAGTACGGTACCGAACCAGTACCATGCCAAACCAATGGCTGACCTACATGGGTAGGTATCAGTTCAACCTACCTTGGCCCGTAGTGTTAAAGAAAAGCCCAAAATCCCTTTCAAACTAAAAAGAACCACGTATTTTCCTATGAACCATTCAGCACATCTTATGCACCCTATGATTAAACAACAAAACTATCATATGTTCTATTATCTTCAGGGCACAATTAAATTATAATCTTAGCATTCATTTTAGACTTCTGTACTTCACAAGGCATAAGGAAAATATTATCTCCAAATTTGGTCGATACATTCTCATGAATGCTGCTAGAATTCAACATATATCTATAACCAGGTTCTAAAGTTTTAAAAAATAAGTTACTAACATAAAAAAAACACTTCAGCTAAAAAAAATATAAGCTAAGGTAGGATTTTGCAAAATGAAGCAATTGTAGCATAGAGAGTTCAATTATCAACACCAAAAATATAATACATTCAATTATCAAATCCTATGAATATTCAAGTGATTAAGTCAATACCTGACAACTATAATTCCATCCGTTGCGATCCTTAGCCTCTCATCAATGCAAAGTTCAGTTGATGTTCCAAATGCTTTATCACCATCACTATACATTAACTGTCAAGTTCAATGTGTGTTAGTACGTAGCTAATACTCTAAGTAGTGAAAGATAAATAATAACAAACTGAAGGATCACAAACCTGCAATTCCTCCTTCCCTAATGAAGCAAACCCATTGGACAAGACTCTTCTGTTTCTGAGATGTGAAACTCCAAGCATCTCTCCATTCTTTATTACCTGCAAACAAATATGAATCATAAAGATGGCTAATTCAACATTTCATAATTCATTACATAAGAAGACAATGAAACCAACAAGGTCATATAGGCTGCTTGAAGCAAAGAGCTTTTTATTCTACTGATTTTGAATTAGCCTTTCCAAACTAAATGGTTTTCTCTTTCTTATTTCCATAAGACCTTCCCTTTCCATGTGAAAGAAATCTCTATCAACATGGCAACTAACAATTAGGCTACCCTAGTCTGTATCACTTTACTGCCTTTTTGATGAAGTTAATGTTAAATATATACCCTAAAAGCCAATCTGGCTGACATATTTACTTTTCTAGAACATAAATTTATACTTGACTCATTTATTTATTAATAAAATTAGATAATTTTCTATACCATTATTGTGTTATGCATCTTTTAATCGTCCAAAAAATAATAAGATGATGATACATATTCTCAAGAGTTGAGAATTTGATACATGTCATTGATGGTTAATTTTTAAAATGCTCCCTACTGATGGAACATCACGAAGACGATAATTGATCCAGTGAGGTTGGTATACGGATCGCTTCCTTTTAGAAAAACAAGTTTTCAGTCTATAGTGTGGGGACACTAAGCACGAGTGCAAATAGTTGTTAGAGTATCGATACCAAGCATGACCAAACGACAAGTCACTTGGATGTCTACTCACTCGTCAATAACTTTCTCGATGCTGTAATTGTGTGAATAATTTTTTTCACAAGTGATGTCTCAGCTATTCACAGTAAGGATGCTATAGTTTGACTGCACATTTACTTAGTCTCCTAGTCATATGGGTCCTTACGGTGTATGTTGACTGTAGTAGGTTCATTTTAGAAATAGGATGCACACTTAAATGGGATCAATCAACCTTAGTTATTTATGAAGCTGAATTCTGAAGACTAGCCACAGTGATGTAATAGATGGAAAAGGATTTCTATGAAAAATCATAATTTGAACTCGAGCTAAATAAATCTTACATATGACAGACGATCGGATTTGACGAATTTTTCATAATCTCCATCTTATCAGAACTCACGATAAAAGAACTGAATCATATGTTAACTACACCTAGAGGTTCAGACTCTTCTGTTCTGCTGGGTTCCACTACATACTGCCAAACGTCACTGATGGATTATAAGACCCGCGAGAATTTATTTAAAATCAATAATTCTCATTGGACGAATTAGAATTATTCCAATCTATTGAAAGAAATTTCCATGATACTGTTGATGGAGATCACTATATATCTCACTATCAGATAGAATAGAACCTACGGGATCACACACAATAAGAATTTTGACTTAATCGAATAATTGAATTGTGAATTCAATTCGCATATGGATCTAATTATCAATTTGATTGATGATTAGAGTGAGTTGTAAAAGTTACAAGAGAGAACTTACTAAAGTTTAGTCAGTTATGAAAAAACAATTAGCAATTATGACTGAATTAATCGTTAATTATTTGATTTGATCATTTAATTAAAAAAACATTGGGCCTCATACAAATTAAATTGGATTTAATTTGGTTCTAATCGGATCTAGTCCTAGTCAAATGAGGATCTGATTAAACCTAATTGAATTTGATTTTGAACAAAAGAAGATTAGGGTTAGGAGTCGAGATCCTAGTTGGACTAGGACTCTCTCTCATCCCACATGCCACAGAGGGTGCGTCCAAGGTTTGGGACGCGCGACCCAGGTTTGGGACGCGCGACCCAGGGTTGGGACGCACGTTCCAGAGAGTCTTTCTCCTCTCTCTTATCTCCCTATCCTTATCTATTTTTAAAGTTCGAACTGGATTCAAAACTTCAAACCTAGATAAGGGTGAGGCGTGGGGTTATAAATAAGGGGCAGATCCAAGCATGAAGTGATTGATTTTTCATCACCCTTTCTCTCCTCATCTTGTCGCCCAAAAGAAGAGCTCCTCTTCTTGGTGCCATCCAAGAGGAAGACCCTGTTCTTCCTCCCTCTTTCATCCTCTTGTTCATCTTCTTCCTGATTTCTTGAGAAGAAAAGAAGTCAGATTCAGTTTAAAGAGAGAGATCTGCAAAGGAGTTAAACACCCCATTGATCTTTGGAGTCTTCTGATCAAGATCAGCCTATGTGGATACCTATAGAGGCCGAATGCGTATGCGGCTTCAACAAACCTCAAAAGACATCCACGATTTTCAGATCGCGATGAAAATCTACCTGCACAAAGATAAATTTCAGATGTTTAATAGATTAGATCTTGATCTTATATATGTCATGATTCCTGAGTATGAGATATGATCTCTATGCATGCCCGATTAAATTAGATCTAATTAGATTTAAAGAATTTAGATTTGAAATCTTTCTTTCCGCTACATAAAAACTTTTAAATTTTTGCATGCATACATGTCGCCATGTGATGGCGTTTCCTTCAAGTGGTATTAGAGCGGTCCTTACGTTGCAAGATTAAGATCAAAATTTCAGATCTGAAAATCTATTTTCAAGATCTGAAATTTTGAATTTACTCTTTAAAGGATTGATTTCAGATCTGAAAATTATTTTCAAAATCTGAAATCAAGAACAAATCTTGATCACGCAAATGTTTTCAGATCTGAAAATCTATTTTCAAACCTGAAATTCAGATTTCGAATGATCAGGAGATGGATTTCAAGATCTGAAAATTTGTTTTCAGATCTGAAATTCAAATGTTTGATGTTCACGTTATTGTTTTCTAGATCTAAAAATTTATTTTCAGGTCTGAAAAATCTAATTTCTTATATTCATGCATCTAAAATTCTTATCTAATGTTCATATGACCTGAATATTATTAGATCTAAATTTTATCTTTATTATATGTTCATGCATGAGATGATGTTCATAGATAGAGACCGATCTTGATATGATCTATATGATGGCATAAATGCTTTCAAATTAATGTAATTTGATTGAACATAAGATTATGTTTTATACATCAATCTTGGATCATCATGAAATAAAGTTGTCTTGGTATAACGATTGAAACCCATTATGCTGGCAGGTTGTCCTAGGATGAGAAGAGATTGATGAGGTAAAACATCATAAGAAATTAAACATGAACATAGGATCACTCAAATCTAGATTATGAGATAATCGTAGGGGTGTTTTCATGGATACATATAGTGATCTCCTTGAATCACTACGACTTTAAAAGTAGGGTGTATCATAAACACACTAAATTGGTTTGCAATTTGTAATTTGTGGTGGCAGAAACCAATGGATTGACCAATTTGGAATTGATTGATCAATTGGTGTCTAAAGCAAGTGATAGAATGGTGGTTACTTAATTAGAACCGTTGCTTATGCACGCACAAAAAACCTCCCACCAATCTTGAACTTACCTGACCAATTTGATCGATTAAGTTCCTTTGAATGCCTAGTGTTGAATTCACCACACATGTTGCATTTACACCATGGTTCCGATCTTGGTGAACTAAGAATCTCTCAAGTAGATCCTCAAAAATTATAGATTTACATAAGATGTAAATTAAAACAATAAAAACAAGAGATCTAAATTAAATCTCCTCACACATTAAGTCTAGCGATCTTCCACCATTGTAGATGTGCAGGCATCTTTCTAATGTTGATTGTCTCGATTAGATACAGTAATTCAGTTGCACCAGAGGGTGCAACCACTCTATTAGCATGAGATGTTGCAGGGTAAAAATGGGGTTGGACCTAATATCTGTCAGATAAGGGATCTAATGATGGCTTTGCACTTGCATTAAATGGTAAGTCTGACTTAACTAAGAAATGGGGCCAATATCTGCCAGGTGAGGCCTTCATGACTTAAAGACTGAATTTTGCTGCAACATGCTTGAAAAGCATTAGATAAGAGTTATCCACTCATTGATATACGTGTCACCAATATCTATCAGATGAGATGCGCATAAATCGATGGGACTGCAGTATCCACTTGAAACCCTAGTCGCGAAGGGCTTCCGTTTCTCTACCACAGGAGTAGGAGTTTCGAGAAAATAATGAGAGAAACGTTTGTTTCAAAAGATCAAAAATCTTATTAGAATCTCCTCTCTGTAGTTCATAATGTCAGCTTCCAATCCTTTAGCATGAATTCTTGAAACCAACCAATTAATCGAAAACAACTACAAGGATTGGCTTAGGAATCTCAGAATAGTTTTGAACTTAGAAAAATAGACTATATACTGAACGAGGACCCCCTTATTTTGCCAAACCATCGAACTGCTGAACAAAGGACAGCATTTGAAAAATGGACGGATGATGACAATAAAGTTAGGTGCTATATCTTGGCATCGATGTCTAATGAACTCCAACAGCAGCATTAGGACATGAAAACTGCCAGGACTATGATAACTCACCTACAAGAGCTGTATAGTGAGCAGAGCAAGACTGCACGATATGAAGTATCCAAACGACTCTTCAACACTAAAATGCACGAAAGACAGTCAGTCCATCATCATTATCTAACATTGTTAAAGATCTAAAAGAGCTTGAGAAGCTTAGCATGACCATGCATAAGGAATTGCAAGTAAATTTGATCCTGCAATCCCTTTCTAGTTCATATAGGCAGCTTATAGTAAACTACCATATGAACAAGATCGATAGCATTTTAACTAAATTATTGAACATATTGGTGACCACTGAAGGGACCTTGAAAAATTCAAGGAACATTGTTCTTGCTATAAAGTGGGCATCTACATCCAAGAAAAAGTCTACTTGGAAGAAGCCTGTAAAGAAGCAAAAGCAAGAAAACAAGCCAAAGAAGGATACTTCCAAGAAGACGGTTGACAAGAGAAAATGTTTCTACAGTAATGTTGACGACCACTGAAAGGAACTAT
>NW_027332426.1:2429881-2534352 GCF_000442705.2 Elaeis guineensis
CTTCTGTTTCTGAGATGTGAAACTCCAAGCATCTCTCCATTCTTTATTACCTGCAAACAAATATGAATCATAAAGATGGCTAATTCAACATTTCATAATTCATTACATAAGAAGACAATGAAACCAACAAGGTCATATAGGCTGCTTGAAGCAAAGAGCTTTTTATTCTACTGATTTTGAATTAGCCTTTCCAAACTAAATGGTTTTCTCTTTCTTATTTCCATAAGACCTTCCCTTTCCATGTGAAAGAAATCTCTATCAACATGGCAACTAACAGGCTACCCTAGTCTGTATCACTTTACTGCCTTTTTGATGAAGTTAATGTTAAATATATACCCTAAAAGCCAATCTGGCTGACATATTTACTTTTCTAGAACATAAATTTATACTTGACTCATTTATTTATTAATAAAATTAGATAATTTTCTATACCATTATTGTGTTATGCATCTTTAATCGTCCAAAAAATTAATAAGATGATGATACATATTCTCAAGAGTTGAGAATTTGATACATGTCATTGATGGTTAATTTTTAAAATGCTCCCTACTGATGGAACATCACGAAGACGATAATTGATCCAGTGAGGTTGGTATACGGATCGCTTCCTTTTAGAAAATGAGTTTTCAGTCTATAGTGTGGGGACACTAAGCACGAGTGCAAATAGTTGTTAGAGTATCGATACCAAGCATGACCAAACGACAAGTCACTTGGATGTCTACTCACTCGTCAATAACTTTCTCGATGCTGTAATTGTGTGAATAATTTTTTTCACAAGTGATGTCTCAGCTATTCACAGTAAGGATGCTATAGTTTGACTGCACATTTACTTAGTCTCCTAGTCATATGGGTCCTTACGGTGTATGTTGACTGTAGTAGGTTCATTTTAGAAATAGGATGCACACTTAAATGGGATCAATCAACCTTAGTTATTTATGAAGCTGAATTCTGAAGACTAGCCACAGTGATGTAATAGATGGAAAAGGATTTCTATGAAAATCATAATTTGAACTCGAGCTAAATAAATCTTACATATGACAGACGATCGGATTTGACGAATTTTTCATAATCTCCATCTTATCAGAACTCACGATAAAAGAACTGAATCATATGTTAACTACACCTAGAGGTTCAGACTCTTCTGTTCTGCTGGGTTCCACTACATACTGCCAAACGTCACTGATGGATTATAAGACCCGCGAGAATTTATTTAAAATCAATAATTCTCATTGGACGAATTAGAATTATTCCAATCTATTGAAAGAAATTTCCATGATACTGTTGATGGAGATCACTATATATCTCACTATCAGATAGAATAGAACCTACGGGATCACACACAATAAGAATTTTGACTTAATCGAATAATTGAATTGTGAATTCAATTCGCATATGGATCTAATTATCAATTTGATTGATGATTAGAGTGAGTTGTAAAAGTTACAAGAGAGAACTTACTAAAGTTTAGTCAGTTATGAAAAAACAATTAGCAATTATGACTGAATTAATCGTTAATGATTTGATCATTTAATTAAAAAAACATTGGGCCTCATACAAATTAAATTGGATTTAATTTGGTTCTAATCGGATCTAGTCCTAGTCAAATGAGGATCTGATTAAACCTAATTGAATTTGATTTTGAACAAAAGAAGATTAGGGTTAGGAGTCGAGATCCTAGTTGGACTAGGACTCTCTCTCATCCCACATGCCACAGAGGGTGCGTCCAAGGTTTGGGACGCGCGACCCAGGTTTGGGACGCGCGACCCAGGGTTGGGACGCACGTTCCAGAGAGTCTTTCTCCTCTCTCTTATCTCTATCCTTATCTATTTTTAAAGTTCGAACTGGATTCAAAACTTCAAACCTAGATAAGGGTGAGGCGTGGGGTTATAAATAAGGGGCAGATCCAAGCATGAAGTGATTGATTTTTCATCACCCTTTCTCTCCTCATCTTGTCGCCCAAAAGAAGAGCTCCTCTTCTTGGTGCCATCCAAGAGGAAGACCCTGTTCTTCCTCCCTCTTTCATCCTCTTGTTCATCTTCTTCCTGATTTCTTGAGAAGAAAAGAAGTCAGATTCAGTTTAAAGAGAGAGATCTGCAAAGGAGTTAAACACCCATTGATCTTTGGAGTCTTCTGATCAAGATCAGCCTATGTGGATACCTATAGAGGCCGAATGCGTATGCGGCTTCAACAAACCTCAAAAGACATCCACGATTTTCAGATCGCGATGAAAATCTACCTGCACAAAGATAAATTTCAGATGTTTAATAGATTAGATCTTGATCTTATATATGTCATGATTCCTGAGTATGAGATATGATCTCTATGCATGCCAGATTAAATTAGATCTAATTAGATTTAAAGAATTTAGATTTGAAATCTTTCTTTCCGCTACATAAAAACTTTTAAATTTTTGCATGCATACATGTCGCCATGTGATGGCGTTTCCTTCAAGTGGTATTAGAGCGGTCCTTACGTTGCAAGATTAAGATCAAAATTTCAGATCTGAAAATCTATTTTCAAGATCTGAAATTTTGAATTTACTCTTTAAAGGATTGATTTCAGATCTGAAAATTATTTTCAAAATCTGAAATCAAGAACAAATCTTGATCACGCAAATGTTTTCAGATCTGAAAATCTATTTTCAAACCTGAAATTCAGATTTCGAATGATCAGGAGATGGATTTCAAGATCTGAAAATTTGTTTTCAGATCTGAAATTCAAATGTTTGATGTTCACATTATTGTTTTCTAGATCTAAAAATTTATTTTCAGGTCTGAAAAATCTAATTTCTTATATTCATGCATCTAAAATTCTTATCTAATGTTCATATGACCTGAATATTATTAGATCTAAATTTTATCTTTATTATATGTTCATGCATGAGATGATGTTCATAGATAGAGACCGATCTTGATATGATCTATATGATGGCATAAATGCTTTCAAATTAATGTAATTTGATTGAACATAAGATTATGTTTTATACATCAATCTTGGATCATCATGAAATAAAGTTGTCTTGGTATAACGATTGAAACCCATTATGCTGGCAGGTTGTCCTAGGATGAGAAGAGATTGATGAGGTAAAACATCATAAGAAATTAAACATGAACATAGGATCACTCAAATCTAGATTATGAGATAATCGTAGGGTGTTTTCATGGATACATATAGTGATCTCCTTGAATCACTACGACTTTAAAAGTAGGGTGTATCATAAACACACTAAATTGGTTTGCAATTTGTAATTTGTGGTGGCAGAAACCAATGGATTGACCAATTTGAATTGATTGATCAATTGGTGTCTAAAGCAAGTGATAGAATGGTGGTTACTTAATTAGAACCGTTGCTTATGCACGCACAAAAAACCTCCCACCAATCTTGAACTTACCTGACCAATTTGATCGATTAAGTTCCTTTGAATGCCTAGTGTTGAATTCACCACACATGTTGCATTTACACCATGGTTCCGATCTTGGTGAACTAAGAATCTCTCAAGTAGATCCTCAAAAATTATAGATTTACATAAGATGTAAATTAAAACAATAAAAACAAGAGATCTAAATTAAATCTCCTCACACATTAAGTCTAGCGATCTTCCACCATTGTAGATGTGCAGGCATCTTTCTAATGTTGATTGTCTCGATTAGATACAGTAATTCAGTTGCACCAGAGGGTGCAACCACTCTATTAGCATGAGATGTTGCAGGGTAAAAATGGGGTTGGACCTAATATCTGTCAGATAAGGGATCTAATGATGGCTTTGCACTTGCATTAAATGGTAAGTCTGACTTAACTAAGAAATGGGGCCAATATCTGCCAGGTGAGGCCTTCATGACTTAAAGACTGAATTTTGCTGCAACATGCTTGAAAAGCATTAGATAAGAGTTATCCACTCATTGATATACGTGTCACCAATATCTATCAGATGAGATGCGCATAAATCGATGGACTGCAGTATCCACTTGAAACCCTAGTCGCGAAGGGTTCCGTTTCTCTACCACAGGAGTAGGAGTTTCGAGAAAATAATGAGAGAAACGTTTGTTTCAAAAGATCAAAAATCTTATTAGAATCTCCTCTCTGTAGTTCATAATGTCAGCTTCCAATCCTTTAGCATGAATTCTTGAAACCAACCAATTAATCGAAAACAACTACAAGGATTGGCTTAGGAATCTCAGAATAGTTTTGAACTTAGAAAAATAGACTATATACTCAACGAGGACCCCCTTATTTTGCCAAACCATCGAACTGCTGAACAAAGGACAGCATTTGAAAAATGGACGGATGATGACAATAAAGTTAGGTGCTATATCTTGGCATCGATGTTAATGAACTCCAACAGCAGCATTAGGACATGAAAACTGCCAGGACTATGATAACTCACCTACAAGAGCTGTATAGTGAGCAGAGCAAGACTGCACGATATGAAGTATCCAAACGACTCTTCAACACTAAAATGCACGAAAGACAGTCCATCATCATTATCTAACATTGTTAAAGATCTAAAAGAGCTTGAGAAGCTTAGCATGACCATGCATAAGGAATTGCAAGTAAATTTGATCCTGCAATCCCTTTCTAGTTCATATAGGCAGCTTATAGTAAACTACCATATGAACAAGATCGATAGCATTTTAACTAAATTATTGAACATATTGGTGACCACTGAAGGGACCTTGAAAAATTCAAGGAACATTGTTCTTGCTATAAAGTGGGCATCTACATCCAAGAAAAAGTCTACTTGGAAGAAGCCTGTAAAGAAGCAAAAGCAAGAAAACAAGCCAAAGAAGGATACTTCCAAGAAGACGGTTGACAAGAGAAAATGTTTCTACAGTAATGTTGACGACCACTGAAAAAGGAACTATCCTGCATACCTGGAGAGCCTGAAAAAAGGAAGACACTTTCAGAAGATATGTCAGATCTGCTCGTTATTGAATCAAATCTAACGATTTCCTCTACTTCTAGTTGGATCATAGACTCTGGTTTTAGTACTCATTTGCGTACTTCTACGTAGGATCTGGTAGAAAATAAAGGGTTGAGGGAAGGTGAAATGATCTTTTGGATCGACAATGGAGCAAAGTTGCTGCTGTAGCTGTTGGCATCTATTCTCTGCGATTACCATCAGGATTTAGATTAGTTCTTAGAGATTGTTATTATGTACCTGCTGCTAGCAAGAATTTAATTTGTGTACCTGTACTAGTAGAGGATGAATACAGTTTTAATTTCAATAAAAACTGCTATTCCATTTATTTCAAAAATAAATTGGTTGCACATGATTTTTTAATTGATAGTCTCTACCATTTTCATGATGCATCTGTGAACATATCAAAGCAGATAGTGTGTCATACGATCTAAGAGATCTAGAGATGAGATAAACCAAAGATATATATGACACCTCAAACTTGATCATGTAGGAGAGGACAGAATAAACAAGTTGGAAAAGAATGGGATCCTTGGCTCATTGAATTCTGAGTCATATCCAGTTTATGAATACTGTCTTCAAAAAAAATGATCAAATTATCTTTTACAAGACATGGGGAGAGGACTACTGAGATCTTGCCCTAATACACACGGATGTGTGTGGGCCATTCGATGTGCAGACCAGGAACGGTTATCTCTACTTCATTATCTTTACCGATGATTACTCACGGTATGGGCATATGTATCTTATGAGACAAATCTGAAGCCTTTAAAAAGATCAAAAAATTCAGATATGAAGTAGAAAAACAAACTGAAAAATCTCTTAAGGTTCTTCGATCAGATCGAGGAGAATACCTTAGTGGACAATTTCAGGATTATCTCAAAGAAAACGGCACAGTCTCACAACGGACACCTCCTAGTACATCACAACTCAACGAGATATCAAAAAGAAAGAATAGGATCCTATTGGATATGGTCCGATCCATGATGAGCTTCACTAATTTAACTTTGTTTCTTTGGAGACATGCTTTTCTTTCGGCAATCTATTTGTTAAATAGAGCACCCTCTAAATCTATTCCTACTACGCCATAAGAAATGTGGCATAGTAAGAAACCAAATTTTGATCATCTCCAGATTTGGAGATGTCCAGCCTATGTTAAAAGACGATAGATAAATTAGAGGCTAGATCTATGAGAGCTCATTTTATTGGGTATCCTAAAGAGTCATTAGAATATTATTTTTACTTCCCAAAGAATCACATTGTGATTGTGAGTCGACATATCATTTTTAAAAAATAGTTTATCCAAGATGGAGATAGTGGGAGGCAAATTAAGCTTGAAAAAAAATCTCTGAAGAGCAGCAGGTCATAGACCAATTAGAACCTATTCAAACTAAGCCAGTAATGGTACCTCCACCTCGTAGATCTAATAAGATCTCCCATCCTCCTGAAAGATACATAGATATGATCACAAAAGATGTAAAGAAAATATTCCTCATAGGAGATGGGGAACATGGAGCTGATCATAAAACCTATAACGAGACGATGTCAGACATCGACTCTGAAAAATGATTGAATGCTATGAAGTCAGAAATTGACTCCATGCATTCTAATCAAATATAGACCTTAGTAGATCACCCAAAGGGTATAGTACCTATTGCATGTAAATGAATCTATAAAAGAAAAATAGCTACAGATAGAAAGATAGAGACCTATAAAGCTAGACTCGTAGCAAAAGGTTATACTCAATACGAAGATATTTACTATCAAGATACTTTTTCACCTATAGCCATACTAAAATTTATCCGCACACTGCTTGCTATTGCAGCTTATTATGATTATCAGATATGACAGATAGATGTGAAACTGTATTCCTGAATGGATATCTTGATGAAAATATCTATATGAAATAGCTTTTGGATTTCACTTTCGGTGATGGAGATCACAAAGTCTGCAAGCTATATAGTTCTATATATGGATTGAAACAAACATCTCAAAATTGGAACATTCGTTTCAATAATGCAATCAAATCATTTGATTTCATCAAAAATAAGGAATCTTGTCTTCAAAAAAATCAGGAGTGCTGTTACATTTCTCGTACTGTACGTGGATGATATTCTCCTTATAGAAAATGATATTCCCATGCTGACTTCGGTCAAAAGTTATTGTCCAAAGAATTCTTCATGAAAGACCTAGGAGATGCATCCATATTTCAGAATAAAAGTCTATAAAGATAGATCTAAAGGATACTTAATCTTTCACAAAAAATGTACATAGAAAAAATGCTGAAGAGTTCAGCATAGAAAACTTCAAAAAAAGACTGTTACCCCTTAGGCATAGCGTTCATCTCTCCAAGAAAATGTCCAAACATGTCTAAGGAGATAATGCATGAGCAAGATCCTTATGCTTCAACTATAGGGAGCCTCATGTATGCCATATTATGTGCACAACCTGATATAGCCCTTGCTGTGAGTGTCACAAGTAGATATCAGTCAAATCTAGACGAACAGCACTGGATAGTTGTAAAGAACATCCTTAAGTACATAAGAAGAACTAAAAATTTGTTCTTGATCTTTGGAAGATCTGAGTTGCGGATTGACTACATAGATTCAGACTTTATATCTAATACTGATGATAGAAGGTCTACATCAGATTGTGTTCTTAGGCAATAGTGGTTCAACAAGTTGGAAGAATTTCAAGCAACCGATCATTGCAAATTTACCTATGAAAGCTGAGTACATCGATGCATCGAAAGCCGCAAAGAAAGTCTTCTAATATAAGAAGTTGTTGCAGAACTAGATGTCATGACATCAGATGCCACATATTGTACTGCAACAACGACACCATAGCCCTTGCTAAGGAGCCCACGTCTTATCAGAAGTCCAAGCACATCGAGCGACGATATCGCATCATTCGTGACTACCTCGAGAAGAGATATGTCAAGGTACAAAGAGTTGACTTCACGGACAACATGACAGACCCACTGACTAAGCCGCTTAACCAGCAGAAGACTGAAGCCATCTTGAGAAGATGGAATTTAGATACATGACAGATTGACTTCAGTGCAAATGGAAGATTGTTAGATGTATGTCCTAAAAGCCAATCTGACTGACACATTATATTTTTTTAGGACATAAATTTATACTTGACTCATTTATTAATAAAATTGGGCAATTTTCTATACTATTCTTGTGTTATGTGGCTTTGAATCATCCAAGAAATTATTAAGATGATGACACATTCTCAAGAGTTGAGAATTTAAGACGTGTCATTGATGGTTAATTTCTAAAATACTCCTGATCGATGGATCATCATAGAAACGGTGATTGATCCAGTGAGGTTGGTGCACATATCGCTTTGTTTTGGATAGACGAATCTTGAGTCTACAAGATAGAGACGCTGAGCGAGTGTAAGTGGTTGTTAGAGAATATCGGTATCGAACCTGACCATACGAGAAGTCACTTGGATGTCTACTCACTCATCAATGATTTTTCAATGCTCTAGTTGTATAAATAGTTCTTTGACCTGCGATGCTCGACTATTCATAGTAAGATTGCTGTAGTTTGATTGCACATTTACTTGATCTTCTAGTCATATGGATCCTTACGATGCATGTTGGCTGCAGTAGGTTCGCTATAGAGTAGGATGCACACTTAGATAAAATCTATCGATCTTAGTAGTTAAAGAATAGTCCTATGTGATTTATGAAACTAAATTCTTAAGATCGTGGCATAGCGATGTGATTAATGGAAAACAATTTTCATGAGAAATCACGATTTGAACTCGAGCTAATTAAATCTTACATATGACAGACAATGGATTTTGATGAATTTTTTATAACCTCCATTTTGTTGGACTCACGATAGAACTGAACTATATGTTAACTACACTAAAATTCAGACTCTTCCATTCCGCTGGATTGCCACTACATGCTACTAGACGTCACTGGTGGATTGTAAGATCCGCGAAAATTTATTTAAATCAATAATTCTCATTGAACAAATTGAATTGTTCCGATCCATTGAAAAGAGTTTCATGATACTGTTGATAGAGATCACAGTATATCTCACTATCAGACAGAATAGAACCTTAGGGATCACACACGATAGGAGTTGACTTGATCAAATAATTGAATTATGAATTCGATTCATATATGGATCCAATCATCAATTTGATTAATGATTAGAGTTGTAAAAGTTACAAGAGAGGACTAGCTAAAGGTTAGTCAGTTAGATCACAGTATATCTCACTATTAGACAGAATAGAACTACGGGATCATACACGATAGGAATTTTGACTTGATCGAATAATTGAATTTATGAATTCGATTCACATATAGATCTAATCATCAATGTTGATTAATGATTGGAGGTTGTAAAAGTACAAGAGAGGATTGCTAAAAGTTAGTCAGTTATAGAAGAACAATTAGAAATTGTTGCGTGGAATAATCATTAATTATTTGATTTGATCATTTAATTTAAAAATATTCGACTTGATACAAATTAAATTGGATTTAATTTGATTTTAATTAGGTCTAGTCCTAGTCAAATGAGGATTGATTAAGCCTAATTGAATTTGGTTTTGAACCAAAGAAGATTAGGATTAGGAGTTGAGATCCTAATTGGACTGAGACTCTCTCTCATCCCACACGCCAAAGAGGGCGCGTCCAAGTGTTGGGACGCACGACCTAGAGAGTCTTTCTCCTCTCTCTTATCTCTCTATCCTTATCTATTTTTAAAGTTGAATTGGATTCCAAACTTCAAACCTAGATAAGGGTGGGGCAAGGGGTTATAAATAGGGGTAGATCAAGCATGAAGTGATTGATTTTTCATCACCTTTTCTCTCCTCTTCTTGCCACCCAAAAGAAGAGCTCCTCTTCTTGGTCCGCCTAAGAGGAAGACCATGTTCTTCCTCCCTCTTCCATCCTCTCATTCATTGTCATTGATTTTTCATCACCCTTTCTCTCCTTTTCTTGCCACCCAAAAGAAGAGCTCCTCTTCTTGGTGCCGCCCAAGAGGAAGACCCTATTCTTCCTCCCTCTTCCATCCTCTCATTCATCATCTTCTTCCTGGTTTCTTAAGAAGAAAGAATAAGTCAGATTAAATTTGAAGGAAAAAATACTGCAAGGGAGCTAGCATCTCGATGATCTTTGAAGTCTCCTGATCAAGATCAGCCCTGTGTGGATACCTGTAGAGGCCGGACCGTGTGCGATTTCAAGAAACCTTCAAAGACATCCACGATTTTCAGATCGTGGTGAAAATCTACCCACGCAAAGATAAATTTCAGATCTTTAATAGATTAGATCTTGATCTTGTATATGTAATGATTCGTAGGTATGAGATATGATCTCTATGCATGCTAGACTAAATTGGATCTAATTAAATTTAAAGAGTTTAGATTTGAAATCTTTCTTTCCGCTGCGTAAAAATTTTTAAATTTTTGCATGCATACATGTCACCATATGATGGCGTTTTGATGGGAATCAAAGAACCGCATCCAAATCCAAATTTCAGGTCTATCGATGAAGACGGCGCAGATCAGCAACCTGAAATCGACATGTGATTTAAAGATTTTTATTTATTTTCGAAATTATTAGTGTTATTTAAGTTTATCATGTTTCTTTTAGATAAGTCCCTAGGTTTGAAATTAAGAGTTGTTTATCTCATCTAGATTTGAAATTAAACTGTTTATCTAGGTTTGAAATTCAACTATTTCTTTTTGATAGAGTCATTATCCATGAATGTATTCAATCTATAAAAGCCCACAAGGCTTTGAAAATTGCAAACTTGATTGATTGATTAAATTAAATTCCAGAATCTAAAGTTTGATTTTCCTTTTCAATCTTTTTGTTTTTTTGTTTCAGAGTGCCGCATCAATTTGGTATCAAAGCCGTGCTCAAGCCCTCTCGCACTTTCCCAAGCGCTCGCAGACATCCGCTGTTGCCTCCTCCCGATCTCTTCGACGCACCTCCTGCCAATCTCCACTATCACCTCCTCCCCAGGAATCCTGATGCCACTTTCCATCGGCCTCTACGTCACCTCCCGTTGGTCTCCCACCGTTGCCTTCCTCTCGGTCGTCACCTGCGTCGACCCTCCCTTCCAATCTCCCTCAGGCACTTTCCTTCCCACAGATCTTCCCATCGCCCCGCCACCGGCCGCCCGCTCGCTCGCCTGTCCTTTTCCCATTGCCTCGCCACCAATCGATCGTGACCCTTCGACCAAGCTCTTGCCGAAGGTCCACTAGAGAAGGGATCCATCGCAAAAGCCGTCACGATCCCATGGGCCATCGCAATCCACAGGCACGCGGTCCATAGACCGCATGTGAGCCACGGTCCATAACCCGATCCACAGAAAGAAAAAAAAGAAGCAAAAAAAAAATCTGGAAGCTCTCGTGGGTCTCCCTTGTCTTCAATCTGCAAGCACCGCTAGGAGATATTTGATTCCGTCTTGTGAAAGGTACGATCCCCTCATTAAAATTTGGATTTTAAATCATTGGATAATTGTATTCTCACTTAGGCCCTTATTTTCCCTTCCATCATATTTTTTGCTGTTGCATGCACTAGACACATTGACATTCCATTTTACCTTCCATCATATTTTGGCTATTGCACGCACTAAGACACATTGGCATTCTGTTTGACTTTACAATTTTATTGTGAGCATTGTAGCTAGAAATTCTTAGTACAAGTAATATTTTGCCTAATATTAAAAAAAAAAATCCTTCTTTGCTATCACGACTATTGGTAACCTAAAAGACGCACATACTGCCATGAAAAAAAAACTTGGATCAGTCAAAAAGACCAAAACAGCATCCCAAGAACCTTTAAACCAAATATGCCAGTCATTAGACCAACTTCATTCTGAGATTGGTGAGCTTCATGCTAACCAAGTAATAACCGCATAGACATGGCCAATCTCATAGGTCAACAAGTAGAACGCCTATCCCTAAGAGAGTCAAGAAAGGCAAACAACCTCTGGAAGATGACCTTCCTAGTAGTCTGCCTATCCATCGATCTCCTCCAAACTCTCAAACCTACTGGAGGTCATTGTCATGTCATGCACACTAGTCAGTCTTTTCAAACATCCCCAATCCACACAACAGCCCCTCCGATTATCCATCATTCTATGCACAATTTTGAAGGTTCTCATAGGGGAGATGTATACGATCAAGGGGACTATGAAGGAGAAGTAGAGCCATCGAATTCCGCCCCTCGGTATCCTAGGCAGCCTTTAGGTATGTACAAGGCCCTGGACACTTTAGATCCCAAGGACAATGATTTAGAGCATATCCAAATAGAAATGAGGATTTTGAGGAACCATTTAAGGGGGTTAAGGTTGAAGTTGCCTCTTATGACGGTAGATTAGATCCAAAGGCATTCCATGATTGGTTACAAGACTTAGAGGCCTATTTTGAGTGGTATCACATGCCTGGATGCCTCCGGTATCCGTTTTGCAAAAATGAAACTGGTAGGTTCTGCCAAACAATATTGGCAACAGTCCAAGGGACTTAGAGTGGTTAGGACACCCACCTATAGTACTTTGAGAGGAAATGAAGTTTAAGTTGCGCGAGAAATATGTTCCTATTTACTACAAAAGTCAATTATTAGACCAATGGTATACTCTTAAGCAAAAAACCACTAGCATCACTGACTATATGACTCGCTTTGAGGACTTACGGTTGAGATGCGATATCCCTGAGGGTCATGGAAAATGGTTTCTAATTTATTAGTGGTTTACAAAACGAACTAAAAAGAGAAGTTTCGTTGTATTCACCAAATTCTGTAGGAGAAGCTATCATAAAGCCTTAGAAATTGAGAAATTTCATAAAACATTACAAAGGAGAGTAGCTCCCTTTCCTAACGAATCTGGATAGTCTAGGTCTATCCCTGTTAGTCGCACAGAAATGTGTCACAAGTAGCACCTCATCCGAGACCGAATCCCACGGACATTAAGACTCGAGAATCCATTTCGAGGATATCTCAATCGGCCAGTTCTTCAAATACAGAGTGTCACTATTGCCATGGAAAGGGTCATATAGCTGCTAGACATCCATGCCATACTCTGACCATAGAACCAGAATGTGAGGAAACGATACCTGAAAATGCATTAGAAGACTTTAATCCCCTAAAATCAGCTAATTCAGAGGAACAGAATGAGGAAGAATATGAGGATGCAGTAAATCATGTTAACATCATGCGATATATAGTCACCACTCCTGCAGACTCGGAAGCATGGAAACGTATTAGTATTTTTCATATATACGCCCATGTGGGGGGTAAGGTCTATAAACTTATCATTAATGATGGAAGTTCTATGAATGTTGTATCTAAATCTGCGTTCATCAACTAAAACTAAAACCTCAACCCCATCCTCACCCTTATCGAGTTGCTTGGGTAGATAAAACATCTCTTCCTATTAATGAATGCTGCCTAATGTCGATTCAGATGGAAGCTTATTCTGCTGACATTATGTGTGATGTGTTACCTATGGAGGTAGCTAGTGTCTTGTTAGGTCGACCTTGGATTTATGATGTAGATGTTCATAATTTTGGTAGAGAAAATACCTAAGTTTTTACACACAATGGTAAGAAAATTAAGTTAAATCCGCCAAACCTAGTGTGTCCCAAACTTTAAAAAAAGATAAGAATTCTTCTCAACTTCTCGATCAAAAAAACTGTCACATTTTAACTCATAGGGAATTTGAATAAGAGAGTTCGAAATCTAGAATTGTGTTGGTGGTCATTCCTAAGGGTGAAATTCGGTTTACCTCAAACTTCCAAAATAATCCACCTCCTGAGATAGAAATGTTATTAGAAGAATTTAAGGATGTGACCTCAGAAGATATACCAAATGGCCTTCCTCCCTTACGAGATATTCAACATGCTATTGATTTAGTTCTGGGGTCCTTGATACCTAATCTTCCACACTATAGGTTGAAACCCGAAGGAGCGTGAAGAAATGAGAAGGCAAATAGATGGCTTGTTGCAAAAAGATCACATTCGACCTAGCCTTAGTCCTTGTGTTGTACCAACCCTTTTAAAACCAAAGAAAGATGGTACATAGAGGATGTGTATAGATAGTAGGGCTATCATAGGATCACTGTCAAGTATAGGTTTTCCATTCCTAAGCTTGAGAACATACTTGACCAATTAGCTGGCTCTATAATATATTTCTAAATTTGATTTGCATAGTGGGTATCATCAAATTAGAATCCGACCTAGGATGAGTGGAAAAACTACCTTTAAAACCCAGGATGGCCTTTATGAATGGTTAGTTATGCCATTTGGGTTATCCAATGCTCCTAGTACATTCATGCGATTTATGATGGAATTGTTGAGACCCTTCATTGGTAAATTCTTAATCGTATATTTTGATGATATCCTAATCTATGATAGTTCTAGAAAAGAGCACCTACGTCATCTTAGAGAGGTCTTTCTTACTCTTAGATCCGCCAGGTTGCATATTAATCTTAAAGTGTTCATTCCTTCAAGATCAAGTACTATTTTTGGGATATGTTGTATCTTCCCAGAGTATCATGGCTGACCCTGAGAAGGTGCAAGCCATTAAAGAATGGCTAGAACCAACATCCCTTTCTGAGATTCATATCTTTCATGGTCTAGCCTCTTTCTATAGGCACTTTATTAGGGAATTTAGTACCATCATGG
The DNA here is from genome assembly GCF_000442705.2 of Elaeis guineensis. Classification (NCBI taxonomy): domain Eukaryota; kingdom Viridiplantae; phylum Streptophyta; class Magnoliopsida; order Arecales; family Arecaceae; genus Elaeis; species Elaeis guineensis. The sequence goes on from NW_027332426.1 coordinate 2,444,460, forward strand.
CCCCCATCACAAATTGTAATGAAGAAAGGGGAGTTTCACTGGTCAGCTGCCACTGCCAAAGCTTTTAATGAAATAAAGCTTAGGATGACCGAAGCACCCTATTCTGATTCATCCTAACTTTTCAAAAGTTTTTTGAAGTAGCCTGTGATGCATCGGGCATTGGAATTGGAGTTCTTAGTCCGGAGGGTCATCCGATAGCCTATTTTAGCAAAAAACTTAATGACGCTAAGCAAAGATATTCTACATATGACAAAGAGTTCTATGCTGTAGTATAAGCTCTTAGATATTGGATGATATTACCTTTTATCCAAAGAGTTTGTCCTATATTCTAATCACTTGTCCCTTAAGCATATCCAATCTCAGAAAGAAACTTAATGCTAGATATGTCAAGTGAGTAGAGTTTCTCCAGGATTATACCTTTGTTCTCAAACACCAAGCTGGTGTTGAGAATAAGACTGCTGACGTGCTAAGTAGGGTAATTACTGTCCTCCATCCATGAATGCTGAGATAGTGGATTTTGAGCAAATAAAAAACAACTATCAGCATTGTCCTAATTTTGCTAACATCTATCAAGAGGTTAGTCAAGGAAACCGTCAAGAATATGTTGACTTTGTGATCAGAGATGGTTACCTATTTAAAAGCTGTCATCTTTGTATACCTCGAACATCTCTATGGAATTTTCTTATTTGGGCTTAATAAGGCTAATAACTATGGTTGAAGATAGATTTTATTGGCCATCTCTTAAAAAGGACGTGGCTAGAATCCTCGCTCAATGTCGCACATGTCAATTAGCTAAGGCTCGAGAGCAAAACACTGACTTATATACTCCTTACCGATTCCTCATTCCCCATGGAAAGACCTTAGTATGGATTTTATTCTTGGATTACCCAGTACTGCTAGGTGACACGATTCAATCCTAATTATTATTGATAGATTTTCCAAAATGGCACACTTTATTCCTTGTCAAAAGACTTCTCATGCCACTTCTGTTGCTAAAGTTATTTTTTAGGAAAGTTGTCGGACTTCACGGGTTATCCTCTTCTATAGTGTTTGACCGTGATGTCAAATTTGTGAGTTATTTTTGGAACTCTTTGGAAATTGTTTGGGACTACTTTAAAATTTTCCTCAGTTTTTCATCCCCAAATGGACGGTCAAACAGAGGTTGTGAACCAAAATCTTGGTAATTTACTTAGGTATCTAGTTGGTGATAAACTTGGAACGTGGGATTTCTCATTGACTACAGCAAAATTTGCTTATAATAACTCAGTAAATCGGTCTACTGGCAAGAGTCCTTTTGAAATTATTTATAGCTTTAATCCCCGTCAACTCATTGACCTTTCTCTTACCCATGAATACCGCATTTCTGAATCTGCCACTTTCTTTTGCTAAACACATTCATGACATTCACACTGATATTAGGCAAACGATTGCTATGAGTACTGAAAAATATAAACTTGCTGCTGATGCTCATCGTAGAAATGTGGAGTTTAACGAGGGTGACTATGTGATGCTTCGTATTCATCCCGAATGCTATCCTCGACATTCATTCAAAAAGTTGCACGCTCGAGCCACTGGCCCATTTCATATCCTTATAAATTTGAGCCTAATGCTTATTATGTAGAATAACCCTCTAATTTGAACTTTAGTCCAATTTTTTATGTTGAGGACTTGCTACCTTATCGAGGCACATTCGAGCCTCCTACTATGCATGCAGGTAATGGCAAGGATTGCACTCCGTCCCCTTCAGTGCCAGTTCCAATTCTTCCATCACTTCCATCGTCTTCAACAGATCGAATTGAACGCATTATCACAGATGAGATTGTTTCTTCTGCTGATGGAGGATGCCAATGATTTTTGATCAAATGGCAAGATCGTCCAGACTCATTTGCTACTTGAATTCTCGAAGAAGAGCTACGTCAAATTGATCCGGACATCTTAGAAGATTATTTCAATTCCTCGCAAGAGCCGAGTTCTTTCCGACCAGGAGGGAATGATGGGAATTAAGGAACCGCATCCAAGTTCGAATTCCAAGTCTATCGACGAAGATGGCGCAGATCAACAACTTGAAACCGACATGTGGATTTGAGGATTTTTATTTATTTTCGAAATTATTTTAGTCTTTGAGTTTATCATGTTTCTTTTAGATAAGTCCCTAGATTTGAAATTAAGAGTTATTATCTTTTCTAAGTTTGAAATTAAACTGGTTATCTAGATTTGAAATTAACTATTTTTTTTTATAGAGTTATTATCTATGAATATATTCAGTCCATAAAAGCCCACAATGCTTTGGGAATTGCAGACTTGATTGATTGATTAAATTAAATTCTAGAATCCAGAGTTTGGTTTTCCTTTTCAATCTTCTTTGTTTTTTCGTTTCAGAGTGCCACATCACGTTTCCTTCAGTTAAAGACCTAGGTACGATTTGAATCATGATGATACAAGTCCTCATCAAGTTGCTAGGAGTGTCAATGGAGCATATAACAATCTAAAATGTCCAAATTCATGTACTGTGTCTCTATTTATTTAATATCTAGCAGAAACTTAGCCATTAGGTTAATTGGCTGGTAAGCTGGACCTTTAAGTTACTTGGCCACCAAGTATTTTACTTGGCATCAACTTTCTTGACCCACTTATTATTAGGTCCTGAATTTATTCTTTTTTTCTAATTTATTTGTTGCTTGGTCCTTAGATCAGATAAGGCTATATCCCATATATAAAGGTTAATGGTTATCAGAAAGACGGATACTCTTAAGCTGTATCTGAGTCTTCACCTGAGAAAGTAAATTTTACTATTTAACAAAGTTGGCTTGCAATCCCTCATCTCCCTCCCTCTCACCCTCTCTGGTCCCCTCCCTCTCTCTTCTTTTTCTTTTATTTCCTCCTTTTGCTTCCTCAGCTCATCTTCCATTTACCATGCAGACATCTGTATTGCTGCCTGAAATTCAAATTTGGGTGAATATTTAACTTTCAGCCTTAAACTTAAAATCCTAAGAACCTTTTCTAACATCACATCTTATCCTCCAAACCCTAGAGCACCACTAGAAAACTTGCATACATCCATTAATGATTATCGTCCCTTTCGTTTTTCCAGAATTTGACAGCAAGCACTAAAAGTGAAACCTTAAATTTTATAGCAATGAGGTCCACTATGCATAAGCAGCCACTCTCAAGAAGTTCTGCATGACACTTATTAGAAACTAGCGGAAAAGGCATCAGTCAATACAGATAAGGAAACTTGATAGTGGAATGTGATAAAAAATAAAAATCAAAGAACCTTTTGTTTTTATGCTAGAATGTTGACCATGGAGGTTGTTTTCTCGTAAGGAGATTAATAAAGAAATATAGATAAAAGAGATAAGATCTTCGTATAGATTTTATTGATTTAGCGAAAGTATACGATAGAATTCTTAAAAAAGTCTTATGGTGGGTGTTAGAAAAGATGTCTCTATTAGTTATATTAATGATTGATTTTGATGATTTTTTAGTATTTGCAATAATCTTATTCTATGATTTAATTGTCTTTGATGGATTGATCATTATGAACTTTTTAATTTTATGTATCATCTTTAATTCTTATAAGCATAAGCTTTACTTTAACTTCAGCATGCTCTCTTAACTCCTCGTATCATGTTTGAGAAATCAAAGTTAAAACAAGTTTAACTGCATAAGTAATTGTTTGTATAAATTTTATCAATTAATTTTTGACATCCTCATAAGATATCTAATCATTGAAGTTCCTTAAAAATTGCTTAGCTCAAAGAACTTCAAGATAAAACACTCAATCAAGATTCGCTATACCGGTACCGATTGGCATGCCGGTGCCGGACTGGTACGGTACCGGTACCGTACCATACCGACACACGGTACACCCCGACGTACCGGTACACAATTTTTTTCGATTTTTATTTTTTTTTTTTGATTTTTAAAGTTAATAATTGATAAATACAACCTCAATATGGCATTATATTGCATATTATTGACATATTTGGATTCAATTTGGAGTTAGGTTGCGGTACAAAGATTCTTGATCCAAAATTTCAAACATATATTTATTTACATTATATTTCAACTATGTCATCTTAAAACTAAAAAAAATATATATAAAATACGCATTAAAATGTATCTAAATATTTAAGTACAAAGCCAAATAACTGATATACGAATCTTAAGATGTACTCTGTATTTAATTTCTTATCGAGTGACTGTGACGCTCGTAGATATCTGAATCATCAACATAGTCTGAAGGGACATTAGTCCAACCCTCTAGCCAAGCTGCACCGTACTCTCGAATATTCATCATCCCATAAAGCATCCTCTCTGAATTGTAAGACATCTCAGACCTCTCGCTAAAATTCTGACTCTGAGAAGTATTATTCGAGATGATGGTACGGTTGTGGAGGAGCCCATCCAAATATGCCAGTAGCAAAATCTGATCCTGGAGCTGCTCCAGACTGCATAGGGTAGTAACCACTAGAAGATGATACCTCGGATACACCATATGTATATGGATCATAAGGTGACTGTGGATAATAAGATCCATAATGCAAGGATGATCCAGATACATCCATGGACCCTACTCCACGTGCAAGATCGTCCGCAGTTGCATCATGTGCTGGACGACCTCTAGGAGCCCGTCGTCTATATGAAATCGACTCCCCACGATCTCTACCAACTCGTCCACCATGATTCCTATCCTGTGTGACATGCGTAAACTGAGACTCACCGGTGAATCGAATATCACTCTGTGGCTGTCTCATAAACGGTGGTCTCCTGTCCTCCAGTTCCTCCCTGATCATCAGATCCATGGCTACTACTACCAGTATCATCATCACTCTCCCTGGTGTCCGTATCTGAACTAGATCGCTCCTGTACTCTCGAGAGTGGTGCACGTGCAACTGTCTTTTTCTCCCCCCTTGTGCCCCTCTGACTGAGTTTCCTGTGATTGGGAGGATGGATGCCTTCTTGCTGGCTGCCGGGAGGAACGTCTATACATCTCTCGCTTGAATCTCTGGGAAGATGTATCAGATAGCGAGTCATGTGATGAATGAGTCCCTTGTGTCCCCTCAGACTGTGGCTGATCAGCTGGAACCCTATGTGAAATATTTTTTTCTGTCCATTGTCCTGGATCCACCCTGATCTCCCTTGCCACCACACTGGCTGGTCGTGGAGGAGATCCTGGCTCATCAAGCTCTGGCTCCTGCTGCTGACCTGCAAGCCATCCGATGATCGGATCGTCATCCTCGTCGGTATAATATCCAACGTCGGATCAGTGTACTTCAACTGAACTTCCTCCTGAATACATTTTAACCTCAACCTCAGATTGTAGTGAACATATACAAGATCGTCGAGGCATTTTTGTGTCAGATGATTTCTCTGTTTGCTGTGGATAAGGACGAAAGTGGATCAATTACGCTCACAGCCATTAGCAGAGACTGTCTGAGAAAGAATACGGACAGCCATGTCTCAAATTTTCTACTGACGTTCCAAAATGAATCCATCATTCAGCTACAAAAGTAAAATTATATATCAAATTTGATGATATTATTAAGCAAAATTACATATCAATCTACATTGCTCATTATTGATATGTAATTTACCTGGATTCATCTGCTTTTTACTTACAACAGCTGATGGGACTCCAAAACTGTCTGATCCCTCTCTAAACTGTTTCGTCTGAAATAAAATATATTTATTATTTATAAATATATCAGATCGAATTCAGTTGAATAATTACATCTGTTTTAAACTAGCATACCTCTTGCAGACAACGACGCGATTTCTGGATCGGACACCATCTTATATATGACATTGCGAATAGCAGCAAGAAGCTCGCTATCCATATCTATCTCCGAATAGTATACTGAAATCTCGGATTCAAGTAATAAGCTGTAAATAAATTTCAAGACTAATTAAGCACAATTTTATTTTCATGCTTCGAAAAAATATTTTAAAACATTCTTGAATCCAAACTTACCAGCTAGATGTAAATCTCTGCCCATCTGATAGTCCCAACGGCGCTCAATAATGTTAATGAATTCTTGAGCATGCTGGGGATCATTCTCACTGATCTGTTTCTTTGTCCTCTCAATCATGTAATATAGGAAGCCCATCTGGGGTATCTCTCGCTGTCCACAGTGCGAAGCACCTCATATAAAGGCTTGATAGCCTTCACTATCTTCTCAGTCTGCTGCCAAAATGACTGACTCGTCACCAAGTTCTCCACATGACTTCCATCAGTGCCGACCCTCGCATATCTGCTCTCCTGCCACTCGGCACTGACAAACATCTGACGTAGGGTTGTTTTCTTCTGAAGAAGACTATCAAGTGCTATATAGTTGGTAGCAAACCGTGTGATACCCAGTCGTAAGATCTCCCCCTAGTATACGTCCGCATCAATGAAAGAACCCATGTATGGTTGTAGATGAATCTAGTAATGATCTGGGCAATCTCCACTACCTGCTGCACCCTGCGAATCTTTCCGATATCCATCAATATAAGATCAATGCAATGTGCAGCACATGGGATCAGTATATCTGCGGTCGCTACTCCATCAGCAACTCTCCGGCAGCCTTATATTGTGGTCCGTTATCTGTGATGACCTGCACGACATGCTGCTCACCCACTGAATCAATCACCTCCTCCATCAGACCAAGGATATATGTGGCATCGTGCATCTTATCTGAAGCATCGATTGATTTGTAAAAAAATATTTTTCCATCACAGTATGTCAAAAAATTAATGATGCTCCGCCTAGTAGGACCTGTCCAACCATCACACATCACTGTCAAATCGTATGTAGGCCATTTATTTTTGTAAGCAATCCATCTCTGCAGATCCTCCTTATTGCTGTCAAGAAGCTGACCATAGATGTCCTTAGGTCCTGAAGGATCTACACCCTGGCCGGCAGTCTCTATGGCTGAAATAGCAGATCGGTAGTAAGGATTGGCTGCTGCATTTGCTGAAATATGGCTGAAATGAAACCATGATCCAATAGCTCACCACATATCCTTCTTATTTTTTTCAACATACTGTCAATTCTCTGCTGCTTTGAATCCTTGCTGGACAAAGCATGTGGATCCAAATCCTGAATGCTGGCTCCTGCTGGAATATCTCTGGAGGACCTCCTACTGCCAAAAGCTCCCAACAAAGAAGACATATTGCGTCTGCTCCCTCTACCACCAGGCTCTCTGACTGAGGTAGTCCTGAACTCGAATTCTCCCCTACCAGTCGCTGATCCAGATCCTGATTCGTAGCATGATGGTCCGAATCGATCTCTGTATCGGGCCATCTCCTCCTGCTGGTACTGATCCGCCAAGCTCGCATGAATGGCAACCTCAATCTGTGCCTCATCATCTGGAGCAGAAGCCTTCTCTGACTCTCTAGAGTGATAAGGTGGCTCTGCAGCTCGACGGTATACTTCGATCTTTTTCTGCTTTGCCCTTTCCTTCGTTGCTTTCGAATCAGCAAAGTACTTTTTCATCAATTGTCGGACCTCTTGCAGACATTTCCGACACATCGACACATCAGGATAACCACCAGCTAGATGCTGCTTCAACCTAGTCACTCCTCCCTTGAACTCTATATTGCACCATTTGCATCTTCAATGATGCCGAGCCGAGAGCATCTCGCCATGATCCCAACCGATGTCACGCTCTTGACTTTCTTCTTACTCATTTCTGTAGATATAACAAAATACTAATTATTTTGAATTACCTGTAATATAACACTAATTACATATATTTTTTATTTGATAATATTTTTTACTATTTAAATATTTACAAAAAAATTTCAAAAAAATCTCAAGTTAGATTCAAATATTTCAATTATTTTGAATCATTCTAAATATTATTCTCAATTTCAAAACTAACACTGATTTTTTATTTTTTTATTTTTTAATAATTTTTATATAAATAAATATATACTATAAAATAGCTGATTAATTAAAGTGAACGTTCGTATGCTTTAAATTTTTTTCTTATAAATATATGCAAGTATAACAAACAACGATAGTTTAACGATAATTAAAATAATTATATATAATTTTAAAATAATTTTAATAATTATTTTAAAACTTATAAATTCAAAATAAATATGTTATGTGCTTCAAATAATATTTTTAAATTAACTAAAATATAACACTATTTTTATATATTTTTTATTTTATAATTAAATTTTTAAATTTAAATAATTAAAAAAATATTTTTTTAATTTCAAATATTTGAAAAAATTTAGAAATTAGATTTAAGTAGTTTGAATCATTCTAAACATGATTTCCAAACTCTAATTTTTTTCGTAAAATTTAAATTTTTTTAATTTTTAAATAAATAAATATTTAAAAATATTTAAAAAATATATAATTAACAAAAATTAACAATTTTGGTGTCATCGTGTAGATCTTCCAAAGATCTATCACATATAATTAAATCATCCCAAAATCACAAGATTTTGGCATGATTTTCTCTTATTTTCATTCTCTCTTCTTATCCTATTTTTTACAACAAAAATTAAAAAAAAATATTTACTAAAAAAATAACACATTATCTTACCTCCGGCCAAAGATCAGCCTCTCCTCGAACCACTCCTGCAATTTGACGAAATTTTTTCTTTTTTTCTAATTATTCGAAGGTCTCAACGGTTTCGTTGAGACCTTCGGACCCTCGGGAGTTCTCTGAGACATCTCAGAGAACTCCAAAGCAGGTAAGGCTTTTTATGCCTCCCCCTCCCCCCTCGTCACTTTTGGCACATGGGGTGTCGGTACGGTTCGGTTCACACCGAACCAGACCGAACCGGACCATACCGTCCGATTTTGGACGGTATGGAAGCGAACCGGACCGAACCACTCGATTCGGTACCGATTCGGGCTGTTCTCGAAAAAAAGGTCCGAACCGAACCGTTTGAGCGCCGGTCCGACTCGGTACGCCCCGTACCGGGCGGTTCGGCCCGGTACGGCGAACACTGCACTTAATCATAAAAAATCATATGCTTGATGTTTTTGATTTGCATCACATTTTAGGTTGATCTTTTAGGATTTGAAAATCCTCTAGGTTCATCTGATTTGATTGATAATTAAACCCCCCCAATTGATTAATTCTTGATCCCCCAAATTGATTTAAATATCTTTCTTGATCATTATTTTGATTGCCCATTGATCTCTATTCAATTTGTATAAGTTTTCCTTGATTTGAAACTCCTTGAACTGTTTTCTGCTGTGAGTAGTAGACTCTTGGATCTAGGGAGTCGACTCATGATTTTCAGAAGAAAAAATAATTCTATGAGCCGACTCCCAATGTTACTAGAGTCAACCTCTCTTCAAGAGCCGACTCTTAATTTAGCAGCAGTCGACCCTTATGTCTGAGATAGATTTCTTAACTGAAAATGTCCTAAGGCTCTATCATTCCGTTTTCAATTTTCTCGAGCCATAATCCCTTTCAAACCCCTCTCCCACCAAAATTGAACCTCCCATCTCCATTTCCATCCTATTCTTGTGGTCCTTGTTCACCAATGGTACCACGGAAGCAATTCGCCCAAAGGAAGAGTAAGTTCCGTACAGAAATTCAAGAATTTAGAGCTACTCCAACTAATTATCCCATGCAAGAAAAAAGGACCAAGCTTCTAAATAATTTTGAGCAAAAAAATAGACTTTGAGATTGTGACACAAGGAATTGTAATTGCTCAGAAAATTAAGAGGATGAGTTGGAAGTCTAATTTTCAAAGTGAAAGACGTGCAAGTTGAGATGGACATTGATAGCATTGGGCACACACTACATATACAGACCAATGGGAGCACTTCAGATCATCTCGAGCAACGACACATTAGATTGAGATTTATATTGGATCAAGATGATGTTGAGGATATCGAAGATATTAATGCCAGCACTCATGCTACAGTAGATGATGATGGCTCCTACAGCAAAATCCATTGTAGTAGATATCAGAACTAAGGAGCCAACAGAGCAGCATAAGAAACCGCTTCTCCACAAACCAATCGTCCAGAGAACTCAAATCGATTATTTGGCATACTGGATGAGGTGCACTTATCGAGAGGATTTCCATCAAGATCGTCTCTTCTGTTTGTGCACGGATTCAAAGATATCCATCAGAAGCACAGCATGCAAGAAAAGAACTGATGGACACTCTAGCACTAGCTAGAGAGGAGTCCGCCAGGTTGATTTAAACTTTCACTGCTGCGTGAAATGTTCGGGGATAATCATCTGAAGACATAAGACCACCCTCTCCTTTTATCTAGCCTGGACCTTCATGTTAGGATTACCCTAACCTATCCTTACTAAAAATTCGAAGACTCATTTTTTAGATCTTTAGTGACCCTAGCAATCCATCTTTTGATAGATATAGCTCTCATACATCGTATATGTTTTCATCATTTTATGTAATCATAGCTTGCAAATCAATGAAATGTGATTTTTTATGAAAATACAATGTGCTTAATGTTTACACTTATTTGATTGAATATGTGTTTTATGTGTAAAATAGAGGAGAAATGATTGCTTGCTTAAATTAAATAATTGTGCTTATTTGCTTAATTGAATATTTGTCCTGGTTATAAAACTAAGGAAGAGAAAAATGTGTTCTTGCAATGCTTGCTTTTAATTAAATGAATGTGCATTCTTTGAAAAAAAAAGGGGAGAATTAAGAAAATTAAATCTTCTAGCATTTACCATTAAAAACAAGGAGAGAAATCAAAATTAAAAGGAGATGATTTTTAAACTTAATAAGAGAAATTTTACTTTATTTAATGAGTCATAAAAAATTATTTGAGCATTCATGTGGTTTTATTCATTTGATTGTATTCGCATGTTTTGATCATATCATCATTCTTTTTGACAATTGATTGGTATCAAGAAATTATTTTTGATCTTAAAAGAAAATTTATTGATGAACATTCATATTTTGTTCCGGTTGATTGATATCGAAAAATGAATTTGAAACATGCTCTTCCAGAATCTTTTAAAATTGATATCAAACAAAATATTTTTCAAGAAAGCTATTATTTATCCTTAAAGCTAAGTATTTAAAGAGAATTTTAGTTTTAATCAATTGGTATCAAACAGCTTACTATTTATCTTGTATTTTTATTGATTTATCATTTGACAAAAAGAAAAGAATGCCTGTCTCAAATCTGATTTTGTACTGTTATATTTTTAATATGATGTTGTTTAAAACAAATTAAAAAAATTTCATACCTTTTCTGAACTAAACTGCTTGATATTTCTTAAAAAAAGGAAGAGATGATCCTTTCGAAGAATAACTGAAGATCTTTTTATGATTTGCTTTGCATATTCTATTAGTGTCGAGCTGAATTTGTAAAATATTTTACTCAAATTGATTATTGTCGAGAAATGAATTTGATAAATGTTCTTTCTAAATCTTTAATTGGTATCAAGAAAACTTTCAAGCAAGCTATTATTTGGTTTGATTTGCAAAATAATTGGTACAAAAAATATTACTTTTGCAACTGGTATCAAACAACCCAAGAATGTTGTCTTTAATATATTTTGCTTTGATACCATATTTTGCACTGATTTTGCTCTGATACATTCATAATAACTTCTCTGAATTTAATTGATTAATACCCATTAAAAAAAAAAAAGATAAGTTTTCTAAATATTTCATATGCTTGGCTTTGATACTCAAATTTTTTTGTTCTGAAAAGCTCTATCCTTCTTGAATCCTTAAAGCTCAAAGTCTATTTGTAATTGAATTTGAGAATCCGTTTAATGCATCAACTTTATTCGAAAAAAGAAAGATATATTTTTTAAATCTATATTGATCAAAAGAAGAAAAATAATTTTTTTTTGGATAGTTGCTATTTGGATTGAATCTCAAAATATTTGGTATCAAGAAGAATTAAATTGGTTATTTTCTGTTTTCAATTGATTGTTTTTCAAAGATACAAACTCAAACTTCTTTTAATTGGTATCCAGCAGAATTTCTTAAGAATATTATCACAATTGGTATCATAATTTTCATAGTTTATTTTTACCTTAAACTCTATTGCTTCATCTTTAGCAAAAGAAATGAATGTTTAGTCTCAAATATGTTTTGCATTGATATATTCTTAATATGATATCATTTAAGATAAATTTAAAAAATGTACATCTTTTTCTGAACATAAATTGATTGATACCTCTTAAAGAAAAAAAAAATAATTTCTGCAAATTTAAACATGTTTTATGATTTGCTTTGAATCATCCATTCAAATCCATAGTTCTAAAAATCTCTATTATTGTTGGATCTTTAAAGCTGAAAGTAATTTTGTAACTAAATTTGAGAATTTATTTGATACAAAAAAGGGGAGATGCATGTTAAATCTACACTATTAAAGAGAGGAAAAGTGCTTTTGAATCTATATTGTTCAAAAATAAGAGAAGAAATTTGATCCGAATTTGCTACAATCTTTCAAAAAGAGGGAGAACCTACAAAAAGGAAGAAATTCTAAAATCTGAATTTGAAAGTTAAATCCAAGTTAAATTTGAAAGGGAGAAACTTAAATCAAATTCTAAAAATTTAATGTGTATCTGAAATTGGAAGTTGATTTTGATGATATTTTCTGAATCCTTCCCTTGTGCTTTTTGTTACTGTCAAAAAGGGAAAGAGTTATGTTTTTGAATATATGCTTATATACTTCTTTGTTTAAATTGAGTATATTGGAGAAGTTATGTTGGGATCGTCATTTGTTTGCTTGAAAAAATCATATGAATGAGTGTATGTTGAATATAATTTTGATTATTGAATTGAAACATTCATGAAGTATAAGCTTAAAGTGTTTAATTATTCATTTCATGATTCATGTTAGTAAATTAACTGAAATACATTATGCTTTTTATGCATATACTCAAAGTTTTGTCATCGTCAAAAAGGGAGAGATTGTTAATCCTATGATTCATTTTGATGATTACAAAATGCTGAATAACTATGGTACTATGTATTTCAAGAGTGAATGTAGGATTTCTAAAATATTCTCAATGAAGAAAACATCTTAGAAGAAATCCTCTCAAGTTGCCAAACCAAAGCACTTCAAAGAATAGATTTTCACAGATTGGCTAACAGCCAACTTCTAAAGAAGAAAAGTCGACTCTGACACGTTGGAAGAAAACTGGCACAAGCTCGAGTCGACTCGTGAACAGTACGAACTCTCTCAAAGAAAATAGAATACTGCATTTTTAGGATCCTTGCAAGATCCGACTCATGGGCAACTCAAGCCGACTCGTGAAGACTGAGTCGACTCATGACACAAGACTACACTAACAACTAGTTTTTCTACAATTTTCCAACAGCTAGTTTTCGCTTCTAACGACTATTTCAATCCTTCCAATGGCCAAAACTCACTCTCTAGCCACTTTCAAGTCTATTAAAAGCTAAAGAATCATTTGGAAAGTAAGATTAAGAGAGATTAAAGAGAAAAACTTTCAAATGAGTGACGATCATTGAACATCCTCGAAAAAAAGAAAAAAGAGATCAAATGCACAGATTTGAGAGCTTTGGAAGAGTGATCATCACCAACTTTTTCTACATCCTTTCAAGCATCATTCAAGAGAAGTTAGAGCATCTTTTGTGCAATTTATCAGCAACTCCTTCGAATTTAAAAGAGTTCATCTTTTCTATTTTTCATTTGTGCTGAAATTTTCTGCATCTTGTATTTTTGTTTTCTTTTTAAGTTTCTTTGGAGGAAAAAAACTTGAGATTAAGACCCATCCAAGCCCAAAAGTGGATATTGTAGGTTTTGGTGAGCCTGTAAAACCAACTGGATTGATGGTGAAACCGGAAAATAATCGGTGTATAAATTGTAGTTGGTGATTTCGAAAATCCAACTGAGTTTGTTTGTGATCTCGGATAAAACAAACACACTGTAATCAAAAAGATTATAGTGGAATTCCAAAAGACCTCTTGAAGAGTGGACATAGGTATGGGATTGCACCGAACCACTATAAATTTGATCATATTATGTTGTGCCTTCTTGTGCTTGCTTGACTAATTTTTATTTCTTACTTAACATTATCTTAATTCTTGCTTAGCATTATCTTAATTCTTGCATAGCTTATTTTATCTCTTATTTTCATTGTTGCACATTGCTTTCACTTTACAATCACATAAGTTAATTGAAGCATATTATTGCTTAGATTTCAGAATTTAATAAAAAATTTTAAAAAATCCAATTCACCCCCCCTCTTGAGTTGCTACCTTTTTGGGCAACAAGGTGAGAGTGAGAGACACCACAAACATACTTTTCTTTCTTGCCCACAGCGAAACTTATGGGGGAAATAAATAAGCAAGTTAGCCAAATCCTTTGAAAATAAAAGATTTAAGTAGGGGAGTCTGCTTGACCAATTTTGAAGCAAGCAGCGATGAGGCTATCCCGATCCTAATTTATTACATCTAGCCAAGATTGAATGAGATTGTGACTTTATGGAAATGTTACTTCAAATATTCTTATCAAATGGAAGGAGATTGGTAAACTTTTTTTGATAGAAGGTGCCTCGGTGGGTCAAGATGCATGCTAGAATTCCCCATAATAATCTTCTCAATCTCCTAATTGAAGAAAAACTAAGACTAGTAGTTTTAAACATGGCCATAGGATATGTTGTTTTCTTTTTTCTTTCTTTTTTTCTTGGGGGGGGGGGGTGTTCTTTTTTGTAGGGGAAGGGGGAGAGGGGGGGGCCGACCCTGCCACCACAACCATAAGAAAAGGCATTTAAATGTCAAGATGCAAAACTACAAGAAGAGAGATTAGTCTTCAATGTTACTAGAGGATTAGACTCAATAATCTAGTGTTCATTATGATTTACAGTGGTTGTGATGATGCTGTCCTTAACATTCTTGGACATGAGAACATATTAGCTTACAAGAACGAATGGCAACGGTAGGGTACCCACAAAATTTGGCCTACTTGTACCCTAACCATTTAAAATTCTACTACCTGAATTCATTCCAAACCCAATTAAAAATTTGCCCAAAAATCCCAAACCCGTCCTGTAACATCCAGCCCATTGGGCCTTAAACCCAGCCCAAAAAAAAAATGAAGAAAACTCCCGCAGGGAGTCTTCTTCTCCCGACCGGCTCCTAATCGGAGTCAGAAACCTCATCGGAGAGGAGTCAAACTCCTCTCCTCCGGTTCTATTTAAAGGGGAGACCCTTCTCCCTTCTTCCTACCAAAGAATCCTGGAGCGAAACGGCGAAGATCGCCGGAAATCGCTCGCAGAAACCGTCACTGTGCCCGCCGCAATTCCTCGCCGGAGAGGTCGTCGGATCTCGAGGTAAGCATGTGGTTCTCTTCCTCTTCTCTCCCTTCCCGTGCCGGTGTGCACGCTCGTCGGTGATCGGAGTCGCCGGATTTTGTCGTGGGAGAGGTTTCGATTTTTTTTGATTTTCGAACGTCGGTGGTCGCCGCCGGTCACCGATTTAGGACCCTTGGGATGGCGGTGCACTCTCCTCCGGCTACCAGCCATTCCTGTGCCGGCCGATCGCCAGTCGGCCAACCGTATGAGGGGACCATTCGGTCCCCTATTTCGTTTTTTTTCACCCAGGGAGGCCACGGGAAGTAGGAAGAAAAAAAAAGAAAAAGAAAAGGAAAAAAAGGAAAAAAAGAAAAAAAAGAAAAGAAAAAGAAAAGAAAAGAAATAAATAAATAATAAAATAAAAATGAGAGAGTTTCTCTCTCTTCTTTCAGTCTGAACACTTACTTTCTCTCTCTAGAATTGAACTTTCTCTCTCTACTTTCTCTCTCTAAATTTTCTCTCTAGATTATTTCTCTCTTGATGGATTTCTCTCTCCAAAGTTATCCTTCCAAGATTAGCGTAGTGAAAGGCTTCATTTTGATGATTTTTATCGAGTTTAGGGAAGAATCTGATTCTAAGTGAGGTTTTGATTTAAGATTTGTTTAGATTTAATTTTGAATTAAAATTAATGTAAAAATATAATTTTGGATAATAGGCACTGAAGAATCTCCTAGAAGTTAGTCGATCTATTCATTCAGTGCTCTGTGAAAGATAAGTAATAAATCATCTTCTCGAGATATTTCATATTTATTCTGAAAATAAATAATTATTCTCTGAAATTATGCATGATTTATGAAATTATGTTTTGAAAGAAAAGTACTTTTGAAATATTATGGTACGTCGATTATGCACATGTTCAGTAAAAAATTATGATATATTATGATACAAAAGTGTTTTGATACAGATCGGATTTATGCTCTCAGCCTAACTATGTTTCAGTGGGCCCCACCAATGGAGATTATACGTTGGTACTCAGTGGACCCTGCCAGTGGGGGTTGTGCACTGGTATTTAGTGGACCCTGCCAGTGGAGGTTGTGCATTGGTGTTTGTGGACCCTGCCGTGGGGGTTGTGCGCTGGTATTCAATGGACCCCGTCAATGGGGGTTAAACGTTTGTCATAGTCGAGGCTGTTGAGTTACGAGTGTTTTGAATCGAATCGAATTTATGATTATATTATATGTGAATATTTGAAAAGATTGGATTTGTATAAAATCAGCAAGAAATATATTTTTATGTTTATTTGCAGCATTGTTCTTGAAAATTATATAATATCTAAAATATCTAGTTGAGATATTTGTTACTTACTGGGCTGCTAGCTCATTACCTTTCTTTCTATTTTTCAGATTCAAATAATTAATTACGAGCGTGGGAAGAAATATTGGGACAGCTTTTAGAGGCAAGATTTAGCATTGTCAACTTCATTGAACTTAGATCTATTATTTTATTTTTAGTAAAATTTTATTGGATGTAAGATATTTGATTTAATTACTTGAATTAAAGTTGAATAATAATTATTTGAATTTATTCCGCTGTGATGCATTGATATCGTGATGAGATGCCTTGCATGCTTATGGAGAGAGTTCTTCATAAGTATGCGGCGGTTGCCGCGACCTCCTGCTCGCGATCTCGGGCCGGAGACGTGACACATCCCATCAAAAATGGTAAATTCGTCACATACTTGAACCCACCCAATTAATCTTTATTTGGATCAGATTATTCGGGTTGGATCAGGTAACCGACCCAAATTTTATTTAAAAAAAATAAAAAAGGGGGGGAAGGGGTGGGACAATATCAAGTAAAAATAATAAAATTAATTTGGCAAACAGTCTAAATATAAATAAGTTTTATAGCTCAGTAATAAAGGTAGAGGTTAGATGTTCTTGAGCTTTGGGGTTCAAGTACCTCACAATATATATGTTTTTATAAAAGTTCATAAAGAAATATATATTATATATAATCAGTTCAGGTAGCATACCCTAGGTGCAAATCTCAAACCCTAGCGATTTTAATTTTAAATCCAACCCCATTCCAAACACTATAGAGTTTTACTAAACGGGTCCTATTAGGATTTGAGATGGTCAAAAATCAGAAAAAACCTACCTGGCTCCCACCCCTACTTACAAGGTGTACTCATGAAGTTTGACAAAGCTTATAAGATAGCAATTCTTGCTGCTATGAATAAAACTTGGCATTTACTAGATTGTAATACACATAAGAACAACATGCACATTGATCTTCTAGCAATGGGAATTTAAATGCATGCTTCAAAAATCTTCTTCCATAATCACATTGAACTCATGTTATTGCTATTATATAGAATTGTTTCATTATGCCTACAATCTCCAACACTTTGTTGATTTGTTCACATCCTTTTAGGTTCAGCATTGCATTCTTCTCAACCTCTATGTCCATATTGCTAACCAAATATCATAACTAAATTGAGGAACAAACCACAGCATGGGCTCCAAGTTAACTTGCACAAGTTTTTCTCTTGAGTTCAATTTTATCGCTCAAACAATTCATCAGAAAACAGTATTTCCTGAACAACCATGCTAATAAGTTTCATATACATAATTTATTCTTCTCAAACAATACAACTCCACTAGACCCCTTCGCAACACCACAAAGGAAGATGATTCACCTCACCAACAAGATTTTAAATCCCGTGGGATAGGAGTGTCCCGGTTTTCTTCTAGAATGGGACGCCCCACGTCCCGCCCCGTCCCGGTTAGACATCCCATACATGCTTGGGATGGCCTTATATGTATATACATATAATTATTTTGAATTTATCTTGAAATTTTACTAATTTATTTATTGTTTAAATATATTTGAACTTCTAAGATAAGGCATAGATGAATATGATTTGTTCGATTTAAAAAAAATATATATAGGCTAAGAATCTTGGCCCAAGCAGCATCTGACCACGCATGAATAGATGAGTGTCGAGTAGAGTCATAGGCGTCGATCGGAGTAGCTGTGTGCGGCCTATGGGCATGATGCTCGAGTCGAGAGAAATCACAGACTCAGAATGTTTTGAGAGCTATCATGTGGATGCGATCGACGGACGAGATCAAATGGATCACATCGCGCAACACATGGGAGAAATCCATATCATGATTGCATGCACCAAGTGCAATTGGACTGCTTCAAATCCCACGATGGATAACAGGCCACACTACCCCTTGTAATTCACCAATTCCCAGTTGCATGCTATCCACCATGCACATGCTCCGAGACTTGCCCTACTTCACTTAGACCTGGTGCATGCACCAAGTGCAATTGGACCACGTCAACTCCCATGTTGGATAACATACCATGCTACCCCCTGTATTTCACCAATTTTCGATTGCACGCTATCCACTATGCATATGCTCTGAGATTTGCCCCGCTTCAGTTGGACCTGATGCATGTACTAGGTGCAATTGGACCGCATCAAATCCCACGATGGATAACACGCCATGCTACCCCTTGTATTTCACCAATTCCCGTTTGCGCGCCATCCACCATGCATATGCTCCTAGATTTGCCCTGGTTCACATGGACGTCGGGCACAAGATCGCGATCGAACGGATGGCATCTGGGATAAAACTTCGTATCAAAGTCCGAAGGCCCCGACCGAGATTCCTCTTTCCTTCCCCTCCGGTCCTCTCTCCTCCCTCCTACTCGGTTGGCTTGGCTCCTCGTCAGAAAATCCAACAGCCTCCTTCCTCTCTCCTCCCTTCCCCTTCTCAAGTTGCCTCCCTCCTAGCGTACCCTGCTCTCGAAAATTCAAAATCGAAAGGAGAAGATCGTGCTCCCTCCGACAACGATGCCGACGCGGATGCACCAGTGGAAAAAGAGGTTTGTATTCCCTGGACCCTTCTTCATTCTTCTCCGCTCCCGACGACGAATGGTCTGTCTGCATTTCAGCAAAAGAAAAAATAATTAGGGCACGATCGGGACAGCCGTGCTGGTGCACGATCCAATTAGGATGAAGATGAAATGGCCGAGACGAAGGCCGAAATTATGTTTCAGGGTCCCACACCCATCCCTAATGTCAGAATCTCAAAAGAACAGGACAGGATAGCCAGAATGATCCGCATCCCACCTGGACTTAAATCCTTGCTCATCAATCAATTAATCAGTTTCTGGAGAGGATTCGCAATAACCTTGTTATCTCCATGATCATGATCGGGCCACTGTGTTATCTTTTAAGAGGACTCTAATGCAACATTAAGCATCAAAATTTATAAAGTAAGCTCATTGCTCCAAAGTCAAAGTAAAATAACACAAAATCTAACAAGTTAACAATTAAAAGAGGATGGTAGTACTAATTAATAGAACTTTTAAAGAGATAGAAATGATTGCATAAAAAGCAAATCCAATTTTATGAATGCACGCTATACTGAAAATGACCACTGAAGGTTCTAATTAAGACGAGCGAGAAGTCCCTAACTGACTTTTTGCATAATAGTATATAACTACATGTCACTTTTATGATATAAGCTTCCTGTCCCATGACAGGTGTTGATAAAGCTCAGTTCCCCCAGATGAGGGATATCTTCCATGGGAGCAACCAAGATTTGATGACCTCGGAAAGGCTAGAAACACCAGAATTAACCAAAATTTAACTCGCAGGACAGGTCTTAACTGATTTTTCAAGGGACAAACCTCAAATATTAAGACAAGTTCACATAATTAACATGCCAATAAACAAATTCAGATAACAGCTTCTGCAATCAAGACAATGCACCCTGAGATATAGGTCAGAGTTTATGATAAAATCATTAAGAAATATTCAATTATCTAGTAATATTGCAATTACTATTACATCATCCTCAAGGCTCAATTACAATCTTAAGCGTCAGCATTGCCTGTTATGAAGTGCCACTTGATAAGAAACTTGTTTTATCTCTATTCACAGTTCAATCCTGGATAAATGGGTGATTAAGAATATGTCTTTTCGCCTACAAACGATTAAGGATTACAGATTTTATAATGCTCTTAGTTCTTCACCATATTTGTCCTTTAAAAAGAAATCTAACTTAAAGCTGCATACATAATCAAAACATCTGATGTATCCAAAACTAGGTTTCATTAACAGGAAAATCTACCGTAATCTAGAAGTTTTTACCCCTTGATGAGGAGGAGGAGAGTTTAGCAGCAGGAGACAGGTGCAGCAGGCTGTTGTAGGCATGCAGGATATGAGAATAGGCAATCAGTCAAAAGAAAACTTATGAATTGGACCAATAAGTAATAATATGATGCAGTATAAACAGTACTGTCATTCACATCAGATGCCAAAGGAAATGCATAATAAAAAGAGGAGAAAAGGCCAATAAAACTCTGGGTGGTCCTCCTGGTGATGGACATGAAAATGATACAGTGCAGATGTGGGAGGAAAAAAGGGAGAATCAGAAAAGGATTCAAAAATATGATAAATAAGATGTTTTAATACTCCTGATATCTTTAAAAGTATTAATCAACAATGGGAAAGATGGCACAGTAATTCTTGAAAGAATAGTGCCCTCCAAGCTAATCGCATAGGTAATGCGAAGGAACTTTTCTGTATTTTCTTCCTACTCATTTGCATAACATTAGTTATTTTATTCATGAGGTATTGTGTTTTATCATTTGCTGCATCATATTTTTATGATTATGATAAACCCCATAGATTAGGATAATGATTTTAGAGCCATGATGAGATCATGCCAGTGAGACCTAAAATCTTGATAGCCCCAATCTAAAATGTTCCCAGCCATTGGATCGAGTCGAGGATCGATGATACCGATAAGTCTAGTACATCCTATATATGCTTGATGGAGAGAATGGTTGATCTCACAATCACTTGTGTAGTGATACTAAGACAAAGATGTAGGTGCTCATTAGAGAATGAGTTCACTAAACTGATCCGCAGGAAGAAATCTGATGGAGCCTTACAGCATGTCAACAGATAGTTCTCCAATGAGAGTGGTGCATGTGATCCTTTGACCTGAGATCATCATGGTACCTTATATACATGGATCTTTACTTTGATTTATTCCCTAGCATACCATTTTGAGATGTGTATGGAATATTCTGGATATGTTGAAGTATGCATGGAGGTTGTGAGTGGTCAATAAGAAATCGATCACTCCTTGTAAGAGGAGAGAACATCCTATGTGATCTCATCGGATGATGACTCTAAGAGTCTCTGACCAACGCAGGGATGAACAGTAGGAATGGTTTCTACTGGTTCATCAATCGAGTCATCATCATCAGATCGAGATACATATGGATAGGTATTTGAGCTTGACATGTTTTCATGCCCATAGCCTGTCTGGGATGTTGTATGATCGAAGAATTGAATTGCACAGTAACTCGTCACGGAAGGATAATTTTGGTATTTTTACCAAATTTCAAATCTTTCGGATAATCATAACATGTTGCTAGATATCAATCTTGACTTGCTAACTCATCAGAATTAAAAAAATTTAATTCGAGAATTAATTAGGAAGAGTTCTAGTTGATTGGGACTCTTAAGCTAATCTATTCTAATCGGATTAGGATTACGTCGAGAGTCTGGATCCACTGCTGACTAGATTTGAAATCCAATGGATCACGCATAATAGGGATTTGATCTTCGTCCAATCTATTTGGATTTATTGTAAATCCAATGGGGTAATTAAATTGCTAGCACATGAATTAGCCCAAGTTCCCAATTGGATTCAGTGCAAAGGTGTTTGTGCTAATCCTGATCTTGTTGCCTTGACCTAATGTGATTGGATTTGAACCTATAATTAAATAGGTGACTTATCTGACTTTTGTGGAAGAGTTCCATATGAAATCAACCTCCATGCCAAAACCACATGCCAAATAACGGCACGCCCATTTATTTTGTGCGTTTAAGAGAAGTCCTTCTGGTTTACTCTTAAATTCCTTTCCATATTCCACTCGTTCCTTTGGTTTTTGCGCCATGAGATAGACCCTTGGGATGTATGGACGTGGAGAGGAGTCCTTTAAGAAGGAACTTGAACGCCAAAAATAAATGGATGCCCCCTTTTGTGCGTTGAAACATTGGAAGACTTTTTATTGTCTTGGACTCTTGATTTCTCGCCCATTCCATTATCCCACGTGCCATAAGATGGCATCTTAATTTTTCTATGCAGAGGAAGAGTCCTTCTGCTTATTAAACACCTCTTATTCCATGCCTTAATCCTTTGGTTTTCATGCTGAAAATTAATTTTCACCATGTAAAAATTTTGTAGCGCCCTTCATACCTTATATAAGGGGCGCCCCATAAGGGATAAGATATCAATCCAGAGGGCTTTAGGCGTGGGATATTGTGAGGAAAAGATAGCAAAAATCTGGAAAGAAAAAAGACAAGGGAAAGAAAAATGGAAAGGAAAGGAAGAAAAAATGAAAAGCATGTGATGCTTGTCCTAAAATCAGATTGTTCGAGTGTTGAACATCCAATCTGATTTTTGTTTGGTGAGATCTTGTGAGGAAAGATTCTTATAGTGGTCCTAATGAAGGTCTCGAAGACATACAAGCGGTGGTGAAACCCGTTCTTACGAAGAACGATCGACAGCGAACTTGCGAAAAAGGCTGCAGCACTATGACAAATTGGGAAGGACCCTGATTAGTCCCATCTGGACCACCGTTGGAAGGCTTCTACTTTGGAGTCTTATGGAGATCCCATGATTACCAGATCATTGTCTTCATATTGGTATATGGCTTCTTATCTCTTCTTGTTATGCATGCTTAGGTTATTTGATTGCAATCATCAAGATATTCCTAGGACTTTTGTATTCCGGTAGTCTAGTTTAATTGTTAAACTTGTTTTCAATACTAGAATACATATAAAAATTTTTGAAATTTACATTCCGCTGTGTCATCGGAACCCAACAGTAGTATCAGAGCCACCCTTGATTGATTCAATCAAATATCATGTTATTATTGTGATATGGATTAGATCCAATTCAAAATATGTCAAAATTAGATTTTTTTTATTGATGTTTAGTTGATGTTCTTGATGAATTTTTGTTAATGACAAAATATTATCAATCCATGATCAAACTTTGGATATGAAATTTCATGGACTTTAGATTTGTGTGACAAGTTAGATCCCTTGATCTAATTTTCGATAGAACTGTAAATCCAGTGCATGTGATGCGCGAAATCTTGGAATGATACATTGGATGTACATTGCCAAGACTTAGGATTTTTGCATATGATGTATTCACCTAAGATCCAAGGGCCGACCACCAGGTTATTGGGCACTCACCATTGTAGGTCTTCCATCTTGGTTGTTGTCCAAAGTATATGTGGAGCCGAAAAATTTTGATCATGGAAAGGATACCTCGAACATGGATTAGGATTTTTGCCGATGGATTTATTTAACTATAATTCATTGGTCTAATGTGATTAGAATTTATAATTATAGATTAAATCAAATTCATAGTTCCAATTTGATTAGAAGTTATGTTTATTTTAGGTTGATCGAATTGTCATTTACCTAATTTGATGAGGATTTGAGTCGTGGTTGATCGAGTCTATGCTAACCAAATTGATTTAGGTTAACTTAAGAATTGGTCAACCCAACTCAAATAGGATGACAAATGATTGACTTAAAATTATAAATTGGGTCAAGTATTGAATCCAAATCAAAAACCCTAGATGGACCTTATGCCTGAATATTTAAGCATCTCCATTGATATGTTTATGAATGATATCACAATTAAGATAACATGAGTAGTTAATTTTCCTGTTTTATAATTGTTATAAAATGCATGTTGAGGGGTTATAGACTATGGTACATCCATGTGATGGATGTATGCATGAATGCTTCCTTGTTAGCTGATTATATAAATGCATCTGCAAGAGTTGCAATAGGAGCTGGGTGCCCCTGATGCATTGTATTATCAGCTATATCTTTCTTTTGTATGTTCCCAACTGTTGATTGGGACTTTTACATATTGATGTAAAATTATAGAAAAAAATTATTTAAAAATAGATAAAAATTATTTCTTTCTATTTTCAGATAAAGATCGAACATTCATAGTAGTCTTCATGAAGATGAAGACTGGACTATCAGACATTTGTAGAGCAAAGTCGCATTAAGATTGACCATGAGATAGTTCAATCTATAATGTACCTAGGGTTAAACCCATAAACCATCCTGTGGCTTGGATAATTTTTCAAATATCCATAACCATTAGTTTTTCTTTATATACTCTTACTTGCTGATAGTTAGAATTAAATTTAAAATTGTATATGATGCATTTTTTACATATATTTTGGATGTACATGAGATCTAAGTCCCTCGTTTAAATTATATTAATTCATAATAACGAAGTGTTAAGAACACTATCCATGCATTCCTTCATGCTAAGCTAGTATTATGTCAAGAATCATAGTAGGCTTGTTGTGCTATCCACAAGACTTGCTCTGGAGACTGATTTGATACTATCTTGGTGTATAATGAAGCTAATGGTATTTAGCTTGTACTAAATCAATAGGTATGTCAAAAACTATAGTGAGTTTGTTGTGCTATCCACAAGGTTTGCTATAGAGATTGATATGATATTGACTAAATGATGCTTATGGCTATTTTGATAGTACTGCCTTGTTGTACTATCCACAAAGGTAGTATCATTCAGATATGACCATATAGGATTGAAATGTACGATTTAACTAAAATACTATAATTTGTTGTGCTATCCACAAGGCTATAAGTATTTTAGAGGCAAAAGTTATGTTGAGAGTTATATGAGATGCAATTGGTAAAGAGTTACCTACCCTTGAACTCATAGGAGCTTGTTGTGCTATCCATAAGGCTTTTTATGAGAAATTGGGATCTCAACCCTACTAGGGAACTAAATGATATATTTCTTCATTTTCATACTTGAAGACTATGAAATTCGTTAAAATAATGGAAAACACATTTAAATAAAAATCTTATCTAAATTGTATATGTCATCATGAGTAGTCCTTTTATGTTCTTATATATTCATCTGCATCTTCACTATCATTGCTTGGGATGTTTTTAAATTGACCGAACTTCATGGAATGATTGAGGAACCTGAGAATAGTTCTCACATAGGAGATAGTCTCCTATTCTCCTGATTCCGATTTGTTCGGATATGATACTATAAAGAAGAAAAAACCTCGTATATAATATGGTAAGATGACAGTATGACTATCAAATATATCCTAATTAACTTAATCATGCGATTCAGTCTTTATCATGGATAGTGAGTTAATCCAAGATTTGATCCTACTAACTCTTCTAGATTCCTTCTTTAATATCTCCTAGAAGAAGAAAGGTGAAGATGTCTTCATGATGGGTGTCTATTATCATTACAGTAATGATGAGCATTAGAGATAAATTGCAAGAGTTGTCTTGCAAATGTGAAGCAGTAGCAAGATACAAAAGTTGCATCCGCTAATGGTTTGTATATGATACAAACTAATTTTATCATTGAGTGCTTCAGCTTTAGAATTATGGGTATGAGATACCTCATATAGATTCCACTTATGCAAAACGTTGCTGGATCTATAAAGCTGAAGAGAAATGACTACATGCTTTAGGCACTGATAGATAGTCCATTCATGCTAAGGCTGTAGGAACCTATATAACCTTCTAGCAAGGTTTAAAAACTTATAGACCGTTGTTATATACCTAAATTTATCAGAAATATTATTTCAATTTCTTTGTTATTGTAACATGATTTTGAAATTAATGTAAATCTCCTTCTGATAAATTTTATGGCTATGAATTTATAATAATGGTCTCATATTTTTGTCACTTAATGATATTGTTCTTCATGTCGATGAGAACAAGAAATGAATATGTGATGGTCACATAACTCTAACATTGCCAACTTGGTCATTTTTGTGAGTCAAAGATTAACAAATAATACAAAGAAAAGTTCTTTATCTGTATGATTTTGAATTATATAGAACTTGTAAATATTGTCTCATAGATAAAATGATCAAAATCCTATTTACTGGATATGAAAAAAGCAAACAAGGTATTAGGACTTGAACATATGGATGTTCAAAAGCTAATAATATCTCAACCCAGAGATGAACACTTCATATGAGATATGGTGTGTTCTCTAATTCACTTCACAAATCTTATTCTTGAGATATGCCCTAGAAATTGCTATATGTGTTTTGAATTAGATACCATCAAAATCTATTACTGACACTCCATATGAGATATGAAAAATGAAAAGAGACAGATTGTCCACCTTATGTGAAAAGTATTGATGTACATAAGTTTTGTGCTAGATCAGATTAGTATAAGTTTATAAGTCATCCTAAAGAGCAGTATATGATACTACTTCTACCATTCTACTGAACAAAAGATGTTTTGTCAGTAGATATGCCACCTTTTTGAAAAAAAATTCATAGAAGAGGTCAGTAGGAGGATAATTGAACTTGAGAAGTTCAAGACCTATGAACTATCCCATCATAATCTGTGGAGTGTCCACAAGTTGATCCTCAATCAGATGTGCCCATTGATGAGGTACAACCATGACACACCTCACCGAAGGTCAATCTGAGTGTGTAATATACCACTCAAAATATAGATTTGTCATTGTGAATGACTGTACACCATACATCATTGTGAATGATATTTTTCTTGACCTATTCGGAGATTGTCATGAATAGAGACTGACAATTGGCTTGAAACCATGAAATTCGAAATGAATTCCCTGTGCAATAACCAAGTATGGACTATGGTTGAATCACCTATGGGTGTAACCCAACAGATTGCTAACAGGAATGTCAATCTGGATTTGTGCTGGCTATTGCCACATACTATCTAGAGAGTGTCTCTAGTGGGAGGGCAAATGCATTTATGGATTAAAGCAGTATTGAGGAGTTAGTATTTCTATTTTTGATGAGATAGTCAAAATATTTGATTTTATCAAAATATGGATAAACTATGTACGCAAGAAGATAAGTGGGAATCCCACTAACTTTTTGGTAAATGTATGTGAAAGACATACAGCATATTGAAAAACTAGTCCCGATATTGCACTCGATCAATGACATGCTTATCACAAAAGTTTTCATGAAAAAGATTTGGGTGTAGCATCCAATATACTTAGCATCTATATGGATAGATGTAAGTGGATGTTAGGCTTGTCCTAGTCTAGATACATGAATTTTATGTTGAAGGGGTTCAACATGAATGGGTGTAAAAGAGTTTACTTACCCATATATTCAATGTACCAAACCTGATGTGATTTATCCCTTGTACATGATCATTAATTTCAAACAGATCCATGATAGGATCTTCTGAAAACTATGAAAAGTATCTCAAAATACTTGAAAAGTACTAGAGGAGCAATGAATTGGAAAAGGTCCAAACAGTAAACTATTTTTGACTCAGTTAATTGCTGAGTAAAGATTGCCAAGAAAAGTTGCCTGATGAAGGGTTCATCACTGAGTTGGGTGTGGTCTCACCAGGTACCCACACACATCCTAGGCACTTTCACCTCATTCATGATTTGATCATAAAATAAGTTCATATAAAGAACAGTATAATGGACCAATTCACCAAGCCTTAACACAGCAGCAATGTGTTCACCACTTTGATTGCATGAGCATCAGGTACGGGGCAATTTGACTTTAGTGCAAGTGAGAGATTGAAAGAATGATGCCCTATAAGTCAATCGCAAAGGTAATGCGAAGGGACTTTTGTATTTTCTTCCTACCGATTTGCATGACATTAGTTATTTTATTCATGAGGTATTGTGTTTTATCATTTGCTGCATCATATTTTTATGATTACGATAAACCCCATAGATTAGAGCAATGATTTTAGGACCATGATAAGATCATGCCAGTAAGACCTAAAATCTTTAGTCCCAATCTAAAATGTTCTCAATCATTGGATCATCGAATCAGAGATCGATGATACCGATAAGACTGGTACATTCTATATATGCTTGATGGAGAGGATGGTTGATCTCACAATCACTTGTGTGGTGATACTAATATAAGGATGTAAGTGCTCATTAGAGAATGAGTTCACTGAACTGATCCGCAGGAAGAACATCTGATGGAGCCTTATAGCATGTCAACAAATGGTTCTCCAGTGGAAGTGCATGTGATCCTTTGACCTGAGATCACCATGGTACCTTGTGTACATGGATCCTTTGATTTATTCCCTAGCATGCCACTTTGAGATATGTGTGGGATATTCTGGATATGGTGAAGTGTGTATGGAGATTGTGAGTGATCAATAAGAAATCGATCACTTTTTGTAGGAGAGAACATCCTATATGATCTCATAGGATGATGACTTTGAGAATCTCTGACCAGAGCAGGGATGAACAGTAGAAATAGTTTCTACTGATTCATCAACCGAATCATCATCATCAGATCGAAATACATATGGATAGATATTTAGGCTCGATATGTTTTCATGCCCATGACCTGTCTGGAATGTGTGATCGAAGGATTGAATTGCACGGTAACTCGTTATGAAAAGATAATTTTGGTATTTTCACCAAATTCTAAATCTTTCGGATAGTCATGACACGTTGCTAGACGTCAATCTTGACTTGTGGGCTCATCAGAACTAAAAGAGTTTAATTCAAAAAATAATTAGGAAGAGTCTTAGTTGATTGGAACTCTTGAGCTGACCTAATCTAATCGGATTAGAGTTACGTCGAGAGTCTGGATCTACTGCTGATTAGGTTTGAAACTCAATGGATCACACACAATAGGGATTTGATCTTGTCCAACCTATTTGGATTTATTGTAAATCCAATGGATTAATTAAATTGCTAGCACATGAATTAGCCCAAGTTTCCAATTGAATTCGGTGTAAAGGTGCTTGTGCTAACCCTTGTCTTGTTGCCTTGACCTAATATGATTTGGTTTGAATCTATAATTAAATAGGTAGCTAATCTAATTTTTATGGAAGAGTTTCATATGAAATCAACCTCCTCCATGCCAAAACCACACGCCAAATAATGGCATGTCCATTTATTTTGTGCATTTAACTGGAGAAGTCCTTTTGATTTACTCTTAAATTCCTTTCCATATTCCACTCGTTCCTTTGGTTTTTGCACCATGAGATGAACCCTTGGGATGTATGGACGTGAAAGAGGAGTCCTCTGAGAAAAAATTTGAACGCCAAAAATAAATGGACGCCCCCTTTTGTGCGTTGAAACATTGGAAGAGTTTTTATTGTCTTGGACTCTTGATTTCTCACCCATTCCATTATCCCACGCGCCGTAAGATAGCGTCTTAATTTTTCTACGCAGAGGAAGAGTCCTTCTGCTCATTAAACACCTCTTATTCCACGCCTTAATCCTTTGGTTTTCATGCTGAAAATTAATTTTCACCATGTAAGAATTAAGGGACGCCAAAAGTTGGCGCCCCTTAGGAAATTTTGTGGCGCCCCTTCATACCTTATATAAGGGGCGCCCCATAAGGGATAAGATATTAATCCAGAGGGTTTTAGGCATGGGATATTGTGAGGAAAAGATAGCAAAAATCTGAAAAGAAAAAAGACAAAAAAAGGGAAAGAAAAATGGAAAGGAAAGAAAGAGAAAATGATAAGCATGTGATGCTTGTCCTAAAATCAGATTGTTCGAGTGTTGAACATCCAATCTGATTTTTGTGTGGTGAGATCTTGTGAGGAAAGATTCCTATAGTGGTCCTAATGAAGGTCTCGAAGGCATACAAGCGGTGGTGTAACCCGTTCTTACGAAGAACGATTGACAGCGAACTTGCGAAAAAGACTGCAGCACTATGACAAATTGGGAAGGGCCCTGATTAGTCTCATCTGGACCACCGTTGGAGGGCTTCTACTTTGGAGTCTTATGAAGATCTCATGATTATCAGATCATTGTCTTCATGTTGGTATATGGCTTCTGATCTCTTCTTCTTATGCATGCTTAGATTATTTGATTGCAATCATCAAGATTTCCTAGGACTTTTGTATTTCGGTAGTCTAGTTTAATTGTTAAACTTGTTTTCAATACTTGAATACATATAAAAATTTTTGAAATTTACATTCCGGTGTCCGCTGCGTCACCGGAACCCAACAATTCTTTCAGCTCCTCTAATCAATTAGGTCATAAAGATTAAAGTCCAACCTATTCCGCTTCCAGTTAAGAACTTATCAAGACTCCAATTTCATGATGAGAAAGTTCTTTCTTAAAAAATAACTTAAAACTAAAAGCAAGACACTAAAATTTATTTCTTTCAGGATTTCATATCTTAGGACATTATTTTCCGGTGATTCACAGGACTGTAGACTTTGTTGAACCATAAATAAAATGCATATTCATTTCATTTGAAGCTTCTTCCTATCATCATTTCTTCACAGAAGTTATTAGAACATTCATAAAGTATTGCATTAACAAAGAGCAGTACAATAAGTTTGGCACAGATTGATTGTTTGCATCAATATATCTAATGTGCAGAAATTGAAGCATATCCAAGTATTAACTTACAGCGGTGTGCCGTATGCCAGTTGATCTTCCAAGTAATTCATGCTCCTTGAGGAAAAAAAGCTCTCCATGAATGGGAAGGAAATGCTGAGGTTTCACAATCCTAAGAACTTCCTCCTAGAAGATACAAAGTTGATATATACAAAGATGTTAATCAGTTGATATGTAACTTGCTTACTTGTTTTTCAAACATAAGTTATATGACATAAACAATCACTACTAGCAAAAAACAAAAAATTAAATATATGTCAAGAACAAGACTAGGAGCAATCTCACCAATTCTCCACGATAGCCATGGCCAGATGTATGCAGGCCTGAATTTTTGCCCATCACAATTGTGGGGCCACGATCTGATATGCGGTTTAGCATCTTCATTACCCGAGTCTCATTTCCAGGAATCACCTAGACATAGAATTCAAATATGACAACAATTAAAATAATCATGTCACTGGCTTTATGCCACATCAAAATATGCATCACCAATAGATTCTATAGATTAAAAAATTTGGAAGAAGGAAAACTATTATATGGTAACTGGAGTGCTAACATGAAACAGGAAAAAGTGACCAAATGCAAAATACAATATTTTCCATTGGTTTGTAGCATAAAGAAATAGATTCACCAATTATCATTATTTAAACACTAAATAATTCTTTTTTTCCTAATTATAATCCACATTCTGCCAATATTACCAACTCTTTAGTTACAAAACTTAAAGACCTCACCAAACAACAAGCCAGGTCACAAAATTCCCAAAATTTGAAGTTGTTTGCAAAGACTTATTCCAAACATTTGTTCAGAAACTAAAAGAACTCACCAAAATACAAACCAAGTCACAAGATTTCCAAAATTTGGTTGTTTGCAAAGGGTTATTCCAAACATTTTTTCAGACAAATTGAAAAAGTATAACACACAGGCTACAAAGAGGTAATGAAAAATTATGGATATCTCAAGTATTGGAACACAGCAACTGAATGATATTAAAATTTGCCTTCATCATGAAACACTTCTAGTTTCACTTAACACATATGTTTTGCACATTTTGAATGATATGTCTGTTTTTCAATTTGATTCTTCTCGTTATGCTTCACACCTCATTGTTGAGTGTAATTCCCTAAATCAATGCATGCCAGTCTTCCCTCTTTTTTGAGATTATTTGCAACTGCAGTGAAATATTAGCAGATGCTTCCTTGCAAGGTTCACCATCTTGATGCCAGGTCCTGTACTGGTGTCAACTTATTAATACACCGGTACAGGGCCAATTCAGTGTACCGAGTGTTGGTATACCCTCTATACCGTGTACCATACCAAATTGGCTATGCTGTGTACTGCCCAATTCGGTACAAATATGGCAAACTTTGCTCCCTTGTGTTGTGAACTCTAACAACCCATAGCAGGTTTCTTTAGTCCTTACCTGACATTTGACCTTTAATTGTTAAAATGTTATAATTCCTGATGCAGATCTTACAGTCCAGATCAAAATGGCCCTCAACAATCTGGATCCCATCCTGGGATCAGGACCAATGAAAGATCACAACATTTAGATCCACATAATGCATTACATTACTTTGGATCATAGATCAACCTTGATTGTGCTAATTACATACTAAATCATGGGTAGGTCCCATTTACATAATTCATGTGACTGTGTGGATTTTAAATTATTATCACCAGTAAGTTTTGAGAAGTAGAATTAGCAAGTCTGTTATTGGAATTCATGAGTTTAAAAAAAAAGTTGCAAATATTTGTCTTCTCACATACATGAGTTTAAAAAAAAAAAAAGTTACAATTTTATAGGGGTGTGGAAACATCCACTAATCTCTATTGGGATTCCAAAGGTCTGTAGAAGCCTATGCAAGGCACATGCCCATTATAACATGCCCCTTCACCGGAATAAGTCACATACATAAGACATGCACAACATTACCATGAATGACACTTTGGCATGCATTCCAACCAAAACAAGATTATATATATTGGTTTCAACTTAGCCCAAGACATAATCCAAAACCAAATTTCTGAACCAATATTAAAAATCTTGGTAGCAAGATCCATATTCATTGGGTTCCAAACCAATATGCTATCAGCAAGGTTTTAAATCCCGTGGGATGGAGATGTCTTGGTATCTCCATGGAAAGGGACGTCCCACTACCCCATCCCGGCAGCTGTTTCGATCATGCATCCTGATAGACATCCTCTTTTTCTCTCCCCTTCTTTCATTTCTTTCCTTTTTTTCTTCCTTTTCTTTCTTTTTCTTCTATCTTCCTTTTTTTCTTTTCTTTTCGCTTCATTTTCTTATCCCATAGTTTCTTTTTTTTTCTTTTTTTTATTCTTTCTCTTTCCTTTCTTTTTCTTCTCCATTTTTCTTCTTCTTCTTCTTTTCTTTTACTTTTTCCCTTTATTAATCTTCCTTTCTCTCTTCTCTCTTTCTTCTTCTCTCCCAATATAGATGAATTTCGGAATTCCGACCCCGTCCCGATCCCATTTTCTCACAAGAATGGGATGGGATGGCCCCCGTCCCATCGGGACATAAAACCTTGGCTATCAGTACAGGCCAGCATGCACCAGTCCCGAAAGAAAACAAAGTAGGGGACTTCACCCTTTCTGACTTGGTACTTTACCAAAATGTTATTGGAAGGTACTGCTTGGTACAGGTTGGTAATGAGCACCTTGATTCTGTGCTGTTCAGCCTAAGTTGGGTACCACGATGCCTTCTCAGTGCCAGTACTACCTGGTTGGGTCCGATACCAACCAGTACATGAATCCGTGTTTTAAACACTGATGACTAATGATGTCCAAAACTAGCAGACTGTTCATGCATAAAAGAACAATTCTAAATTAATATTACAAGAACCTTAGATCCAAATATGTGCCCCAAATCTGGTCTCGCAGCAAAGGTAGAAAATTGAATTCAGCACAGATTCTGGGATGGTGTTTATAAAGAGCTTGAGCATAGAAAAACACAGATTCTAGGATGGTGTTGGTAAAAGCATGAACATAGAAATTACCTGATAAATCAACTAAGATATTGTTACTGCTTATTTCGGCTAGGTCGGAAGGCGAACGCCTGATCCTTGCGCAGGGAGTGCTGGAATGTTTTGCAAAAAAGTCTGAGCAGGAGGTCTTCGCTCTTGTGAAGATCCTTCGATGCTCGTCAAATTCAGAGAACAAAAAGAGCAGCAACGAATTCTCTGAGAGGGATTGCTTATCTGGATCCTCAAGGCTTTTGTTATTTGAAGAAGAGGGCTGAAAAAATGGGCAACTCCGAAAATCTCAGGCTATTAATCACGCCATTGCAGTATTATAGCACTTATTCGCTCCTATAGAGTGAGGAGGCCGTTACTGGCAATATATTGAGTGGGGGATTTGAATACCTCGAAGATCGTGCTTGACATGTTGGCCTTCTTAAATTGGATGAATGGTGTCACCTCATGGTACACGAGGGTCCCATCTATTAATTGCATGGGATGTCAATCAGGAGCTAAGAGTACGAGGGATTTTAGCTTTCATATGCTCCCCACGTGGGGGTATTTATTGTTTTTGGCCTTTTCTGCATGGTGTCACTCAAGTAGAGTCTCAGCTCAGCATGAAGATGGCTAAGTATAGAAAAAACTCAGCTTGGATATAGCTCATCTCAGCCTCATATAGCTCAGCTCAGCATAAATATAGCTCATCTCAGCATATGCTGTGGATGCCTCTTCACAGCATACATATGGCTCAGCCACTCTGGAATCTATGTCCCGAATATAATCCGAGGTATCAAAATACCCCCGTAACACTATCCCCTGCTCCTGAGTCTGAGAATCAGACGAAAAAAGTACTACTGATATGATACCTCGGACCTAGGGATATCCATCCATACATCCCATTAAGGCATTTTTGCTCTACTCTTCATACGAGCGGCATTTTGTTCTGCTCTTCATACGAGCAACATTTTTGCTCTGCTCGGCATTTTGCTCTGTTCTTCACTCGAGTGGCAAAAACGGCATTTTTGCTCTGTTCTTCACCCGAGCGGCATTTTTGCTCTACTCTTCACACGAGCAGTATTTTTGTTTTGCTCCCTGATGTGCGACGGCATTTTTGCTCTGCTCATCTGGTGAGCGGCATTTTTGCTCTGCTCCTTGACGTGCGAGTGGCATTTTTACTCTGCTCTTTGATGCGAGCGGCAGTTTTTGCTCTGCTTATCTTGTGAGCGACATTTTTGCTCTGCTTTTTGATGCGAGTGGCATTTTTGCTCTGCTCCTTGACGTGTGAGAGGCATTTCTGCCCTGCTCCTTGAAGTGCGAGCAACATGTCTGCTCTGCTCTTTGACGCAAGCGGCATTTTTGCTCTGCTTGCGGATGCTGAATATTAAAATTCCGTTGGCACCTGTCGCAGTTCCTAACAAAGTTACTTGCATCTTGCTGCATTGTGGGCCAATAGTAGCCCTGCCGAAGGATTTTATAAGACAGGGATCTACCCCTCCAAGTGGCTTCCATAAATTCCTTCGTGAACTTTCCGCAGCACGTAATCTGCCTTGGACGGGCGCAAGCACTTCAATAGAGGTAGGGAGAAAGACCGCCTATACAACTTGTCATCATACAAAACATAACGAGCAGCTTGCTTCCTTCTCTTCCAAACCTCCTCGTGGTCAGGTGGTAGCTCGTCCAACCTGAGATACTTGAGTAAAGGATCAATCCAACAGGATTCTTCATCAACTTGCTGGACGACAAGAGGCTCCTCGAGGCTCGAGGCTTTGGTACTTCGAAGTAGGTCCCTTTTTGCAAGTCAGTAGGTAACAAGGCCGCTAACTTCGATAGTGCATCTGCTCTAATGTTATCCGCCCTGAGGACCTGCTGAATGTCAAAACTCAAGAAGGTCAAGGTCAAGTCCTTTACCTTTTGAAGGTATTTCTTGATGCTCTCCTCTTGGGCCTCGTATTCGTCCTTGATTTGTCCAACCGCCAATGGAGAGTCACTGAAAACTTTCAAATGCTGGGCCCCCGCTTCTCTCACCACTTTGAGACCAGCAAGCAGAGCTTCGTATTTTGTCTCGTTGTTGGTGATCGAAAATTCGAAGCGCAAAGCGTATCCCGCCATGTCTCCTTCAGGACTAGTTAAGATGAGCCCAAACCCTGCTCCTATCGTATTTGACGAGCCGTCGACATGAAGTATCCATAGCTCTTTCGGGTCAGATCCTGTATCTGCCTCTTCAATTCTTAAGCTTTCTCCAGCTTTCAAGACTTCTACAGCTTCTGAGCTTTTTCCATCTGGAATGGTGCATTTAAGGATCAAGTCTGCCGACACCTGGACCTTGACGGAAGGCCTCAGACGGTACTGCACATCCAATTCAGCAAGTTCCAGAGTCCACCTTGCAATACATCCTGAGGTATCCAGACGATAGAGAACAGTCTTGATCAGCTGATCCGTAAGCAACACCATGGTAAGCCAGGAAATAAGGCCATAGCTTCCTCGCTGTGACGATCAATGCAAAAATCAGTTTCTCAAGCTTAGAGTATCTGATTTTCGCATCATGGACTTTGCAAGTATAGTATATAAGCTTCTGAACCCGTCCTTTTCGGACAAAGACTAAACTGATCGCTACCAAAGAAATGGCGATACATAATAGCAACTCCTCACCAAACTAGGCCTTCGAGAGCAATGGTAAAGAGCTGAGGTACTGTTTCAATTCCTTAAATACCTTCTGATATTCGACAGTCCACTGGAAGTTTTTTGACTGTCTGAGGATCTGAAAGAAAGAGAGGCACCTCTCGACCGATCTAAAGACAAAGTGGTTGCGCGAAGCGATCTTACCGATAAGATGCTGCACTTCTTCGATGGTTCTTGATGGCATCATCTCAAGGACTGCCTTGATCTTCTCAGGATTTGCTTCAATGCCTCTTCGTGAGATCATGAACCAAGAAATTTACCGACAGTAACTTCGAAGGCACACTGCACTGGATTCAACTTCATTCAAAATCGGCAGAGGATGTCAAAAATCTTTCGGAGGTCAGCAACATGATCTGGGGCAGTTCGGCTCTTAACAAGCATTTCATCTACCTATGCCTCCGTATTGCAGTCAAGTTGATCTTTAAAAATCTTAGCTAGCAACCGCTAATAGATAGCCCCTGCATTCTTTAAGTCAAAGAACATCACCTTATAACAGAAAAACCCACGGTCAGTGACAAAGGCTGTTTTCTTCTCATCTTCAGGTGCCATCCGAATCTGATTATAACCGACAAAGACATCCATTAAGCTGAAGAGCTCATGTCCAGAAGTAGCGCCCACCAACGGATCGATCCGAGATAGTGGGTAGCTGTCTTTAGGACAGACTTTGATCAGATCGATGAAGTCGATGCACATGCACCACTTTCCTTTTGCCTTCTTGACCAGCACAACATTTGCCAACCAGTCTGGATAAATGACCTCCTTGATGAAACTAGTCTCGAGCAGTTTGTCAGCTTCCTCGGCTATGGCCTTCTGACGCTCTGGAGCAAAACTTCACTTTTTCTGCTTTACCAGACAGCGGGTTGAATCTACCCTCAGGTGATGGGATATCACCGTTGGATCTATGCCAGACATGTCCGGAGCCGACCAGACAAAAAGATCCACATTCTCCTACAAAAGAGCAATTAGTCGACTCTTGGTTACCTCATCCAGGTGTGAGCCGATCTCCACCATCCAGTTGGGATCCTCTTTCCTTAGGGCAACATCCAGGTCTTCAGTTGGCTAGGCACGTTCCTCGACCAAATCATCTCGAGCATCCAACCCTATTGGAAGTTCGGGCCGGATCTCCGCTTAGGCTGACTGGCCTTCCACTCAAAGCTTGATAGCAAAGCATTGTCAAGCCATGGCTTGATTGCCTCAGATTGTCCCACTGTATCCTTGGTTGGAAACTTTACCATCAAGTGATAGCTCGATACAACGGCCTTTAAAGTCCATAAGCTCGGACGGCCAAGGATTGCGTTGTAGGCAAAAGAAAGTTTAACTACCAAGAAGTTAACTTGAATTGTTCTCTGCAGTAGAGTACCCACAGTAATAGGGAGCTTAATCATCCCCTCCAAAATCACTAAACTTTCGAAGAAACCTTGAATCGGGGTGTCGAATCTATTTAGCTGGTCTGATGTAAACCCCATTTGGGTGAAGACAAAATAATACAAAATATCAATCGAGCTTCCATTATCAACAAAAATACGATGTACATTAAAATCAGCAATATTTACTGTCACAACCACAGCATCATTGTGCGGGGCAAGTACACCTGCATCCTGCTCGATGAAAACAATGGCGTCTTCGTGCCTATCTTCGAGCCTTGGCCTTTTTGCCTCCGGAGTCTCCATCGATCCAAATGACTCCCAAGTTATCATATGGATTTCTCTCCGAATGGGTCAGTCTTCCACTGTCGCCTGTCCTCTGTTTCTTGCCTATCGTGCTGTATCGATACCGACTGTGGCTGAGGCAGAGGGAATGGAGGCAAAGGTGGCTGTTGAGCTCTCGAAGGTTGACGTTGAGGTGCTGCCCTCCGAACAAAGCGATTCCACCTCCCTTGCTTGACGAGCCTCTCAATCTCGTCTCGGAGCTGGATGCAATCTTCAGTATCGTAACCGCTCTCCCTTTGGTAGAAGCAATATTTATTTGGATCGCGACGGTGCTCTAGCTTCGTTCATATTTTCGGAGGCTCAGATAGCTCGGCTCATATGTCCATTAGTACCTCCCTCTTGAAAACATTCAAAGGTATGTAGTTAGTATAACGCCTAAGAGGTGAGGATTGTCAATCCCTTCTCTGAGGACTTCAAGATCGACAATTTCAGAAACCCCCATTCTTCCACCTCTTGAATGGGGATCGGAAGTGCTGGCGAGTTCTCCCTTCTCATCTCGGAGAACGCTCCTTATTCTACACTGCCGCCACGAAGCTGGCAGGTGTCTCCTCTGCAAAAGCGTCCTCCATGCGGACATACTTCTCTACATGGGCAAGCATGTCCGGAAAATTCTGAGGATAAGTCTCAGTCAATGACTTTTTCAAGTCATTCTTCAATAGGTCGTCCATCATCGCGGCCATCACGATCGACTGATCCAGATCACGGACTTTCAAGATCGTCGTGTTGAAATGGTTGACATAGGCACAGATCGACTCGCCCTCTTTCTGCTTGATGGTATGGAGATAGTCGGACCGCTTCTGCTGTCGCCAACTGCTGGCGAAGTGACCGATGAAGGACCGGCACAGCTCCTCAAAGAAGTAAATGGAAGCCGACTTCAAGCTTGAATACCATTGTCAAGCCGCCCTTTTGAGAGGAGGGAACGCTCGACAGAAGATGACATTAAATACTCCCTGAAGGAGCATTACCACCTTAAAGATCTCCAGATGATCGACGGGGTCGGTGGTCCTGTCGTAGACCTCGAGCTAGGGCAACTTGAAGTACCGAGGGGGTGACTCCTGTACTACCCTCGGAGTGAAGGGTGGCTCACTATTGAACCCCTCATAGGGCTGCACCGAGGAGTTATTGTTAAGAACATTCTCGATCTTCTTATCTATCCTCTCGTCGAGTGCCTAGAACCATCTTTCGATGGCAAGATTTCAAACGGTGTAGATCTCAGAATGCTAAGGAGAATGGCAACGAGAGGTTAAATCATGCCTTGATTGTAGACTAGGAGATCGCCTGACCGGCTATTGGGCCTTGGGACGGCTCTGATGAGTCTGCCTCCTCTCTGGGCTCTAAGGAGATGCATGCGGCTCTGGCTATGGTGGTGGCTGAGAAACCCAGTGCAAAGCTGGATTCGATGGGGGCACCACCGCAAGAGACGTCGATGGTGCCATCGAGAGAACCATTGCTTGCACCGCTGAGATTGGTATAGGGGCAGCCTGAGCAGGCTGCGGCGTAGTCTGAGGCACAAAAACAGTCTGAACCGCTTGAACAGCGATCGTCAAATTCTGAACCTGTTGAAAAAGTTGAGCTGATCCACTGTGACCAGCACTGGCTAGATTAGCGGAGGAGAGTCCATCGTCGATTACTATGCTTGACTATTGAGCTGGCTCTCTGTCCGATGAGAGGCGACGACATTGGAGAGTCAAGATGATACTCGTTTTGGTGGCATGATGAAGATTACGCCCTTCTTCTATCTGTTGCTGCTTATTTCGGCTAGATCGGAAGGCGGACGCCTGATCTTTGCGCAAGGAGTGCTGGAGTAACCTGCAAAAGAAGTCCGAACGAAAGGTTTTCGCTCCTACGAAGACCCTTCGATGCCCAACTTAGATTCAGAGAACAAAAAAAGCAGCAACGAGTTCTTTGAGGAGGATTGCTTACTTGAATCCCAGGGGCTTTGTTATTTGAAGAAGAGGGCTGAGAAAATGGGCAACTCTAAAAATTTCAAGCCATTAATCACACCGTTGCGGTATTATAGCCCTCATTCGCTCCCATAGAGTGAGGAGGCTGTTACTGGCAATATATTGAGTGGGGGATTTGAATATCCTTGAAGATCGTGCTTGACCTGTTGGCCTTCTTAAATTAGATGAATAGTGTCACCTCATGGTACATGAAAGTCCCACCTATTAATTGCATGGGTTGTCAATCAAGAGCTAAGAGTATGAGGGATTTTAGCCTTCATATGCTCCCCACATGGGGTATTTATTGTTTTTGGCCTTTTCTATATGGTGTCACTCAAGTGGAGTCTCAACTCAACATGAAAATGACTAAGTATAGAAACACCTCAGCTTGGATATAGCTCATCTCAGCCTCATATAGCTCATCTCAGCATGAATATGCTGTGGATGCCTCTTCACAGCATACCTATGGCTCAGCCACTCCGAAATCTACGTCCCGGATATAAATCCGAGGCATCAAAGTACCCCCATAATAGATATATTATCATATAGTATTGTAACTCAGTGCTATAGTATAAAAATGACCAATTGAGAAGATTATGATATGCGATGCTCAAATTGGTTAGAAAGAAAATCAGACCCACTCAATACAGCTGCTTGAGTGCTGTCAGTGTAGATAATTAATCTTCATAAATTTTAACAGTCAATGAAGAATTAGAAAGAGTTCAAGACATATTGATAATACACACTCGTTGGTATATACACAAAACCTTGTTTTCAGCAATAATCTGCTTTGCACGGATCTCCAAGTCTCAGATATTGGTTTTAGTATTTCGTATTTACCTTAGCCGAATATAAGATCACATCATCTTTGCCTAGTTTGAGAGAATGACTGCTTCCAAATGATGCAAGATTTAAAGCAGATCTCGGCTCCCCCTAACATGATAATGAACATGGTCATGCTACTACATCATATTGACAGAAACTGGCATACATGTTAAATAATCATCCCTGATGATAGAC
Source organism: Elaeis guineensis (assembly GCF_000442705.2). Taxonomy (NCBI): domain Eukaryota; kingdom Viridiplantae; phylum Streptophyta; class Magnoliopsida; order Arecales; family Arecaceae; genus Elaeis; species Elaeis guineensis. Next base: position 2,485,522 of record NW_027332426.1, read on the forward strand.
AGCAAAAAGTTCTTACTTGAGAGCCAGTCGTAACAATCAACAAATCTTTGGGGGCATAGCCATCAATATCCTCTACTTTAACCTACACAAAATTTGTCATAAGGCAAGCAACCAGTTATAGCATGTGGTATATAATATTAATTGAAGAGAGGACAGATGGAAGATAAGAAATAAAGCAAAACAAGGAATAAACATCTTGTCTCCAGACTTATGAATTTGTTATCTCTTTCAAGATTTGTGATAAGAAAGTTTAAATGCTAAGGAACAATCTTTGTTTTCTCTCACAGTATCTTGCTTTACTCTTATCAAAAGTACATTACCCCATTATGGTCCCAGCAATCCAGGGTCCTGGGAGGGGCAAGCTGCAAATAGTCCTAACATTTAGCAATTCTTTTTGCACAGAGTGGCTGCCCTAGGACTCAAGCCCAAGCCTCTACCATTGCGCCAAGCAATGACCCCTTGCCTTACTCTTACAGATAAAAGATAAAATGGAACAGACATGCAGCACGGTAAATAATTTAAATAAACTAGCATGAGAATAGAAACCCATGGTTATGAGCACACGCCGTTGGGCCCATGAATTTGCAAGAAAAAGCCAAACATATGTATGTAGGAACAAGAATACTTCATCAATCATAAGGGCATCTCTGGAAATACCCTCCCACTACTAGAATAGCCTCAGCAGGGTTATTAGTGCCCTAAAGATTGTATGATATGTGGATCTTTGGCTCTGCCAAGATGTTACAGAATCTACATGAATTCCTCCATAAAATTAAAGGTCATGATACCATTAGAGTAGAGCCTGTCAAATTTCTCTATTATGTTACAAATCAGCAAGGTCCAATAGTATTAGACATAAGTTGTGATCAATGTCCACAAAGGTTGGGATCAAGTTGTGAATCGTAGTTGTTGGGCTGGATCAAAGCATGGATCAGATTATAGATTGCAAATACTTTCTGACTTCTTCAAAAATTGTAAGTAAAAAAAATTAAAAAAAAAGTGAAAACAAGTCAAGTTTAAATTATATGGATGAAAAGTAAAAAGCCATACATATAAGAAGTCTTCTTCCCCATCATCACAAATGGTATATAGCATGTCAAATGGGACAACAGTCATGTCTAATTATCAATATATTTCCATGCAACCTATTGATTGAATTATCCTTTTAGGTAGAACATTCTTATGAAAAAATAGTTGGATTTTAGCAAATGGCTGTAAAAGTATGAGAATTCTGCTTCATAATATTGATTCCATGACCTGAACAAGAAATCTACAATAAAGCTGCTATGGAAGATCATATAGAACACATTTTAAAATCTGCCATGTTGGCAGATTTATGAGTCTTTAAAATAGCTCTAAAAATACGGTGGATAGGCTTTAACAAGAACATCATTAGAGCTTCCATGGGAGGCTCCACCATACTATTCCTCCCGACCTTTTTGAGACCCCACCCTTCCCTACTCTTCTCCCGGAACCTCTGGCCACTGTCAATTTCGATAAAGCCTCCATCTCCAACCATCTGGTTGACCGCCAACAATGATGCTAGCCCACCGCTTTGTCAAGACCACCACATTTCTTGTCTTCTCCTCTCAACGGCTCTACTCATCATCACCACCATCTGCTGCCATCTCTATGTAACTAGCCACCCATTGGCGTTGCCACCAACATCGCTACCTTGCGCAAGCCTGCCCTTGTTCAACCAAGACCCATCCTTTCCCTTCTTAATTCCTCTCAAGCCCTAGATTTCTCTTCCTACCATACCTTCACCACCTCCTGCCACCAAGTCGGCAACCATCTTCTCAAATATCCCTTTTGCATTGTGGACCTAAGAGGCAATGAGAACTTCAACACAATCTCCACCACTTGTAGCTAGGTCATTTGGTCCACCCATTCCCCTCCCCTCCCCCCCCCCCCCCCCCGGTCTATCACAGTTTTGATTACACAATGACAATCTAAGCAATCAGTTATATGTATATTTTAACTTTTTTTTTCTCTTAACTTTCAACTACTTATTAGCAAAAACATCCATAAAGCATAGTAGGCTATCAAAATAACATAATCTATACTTCAATGGTCGCATTAACTTTTAAAAGCTCATTTTTAGTCATTATTCCATAGACTACAGACTCTCCCTCCCATCTTTTCAGACATCAAGGAAATATCTCAATTCTCAAGTGTATTTCGGGGAGTATCCAAAGTGATTTTTCTAATTTCGGAAATAGGATACCTAACACAAGTATCAGACACATATCCAAGTATCTAACAAGTATCAATATACATGGACATGGCATGTGATTTGAAGTAACATGCTTCCTAGAACATGGACACATAATGCCAATATCACTTTTAAGCCAATGCCTACTAAAAAAAAAGTGGAGCTTCTAAAAGGATAAAGGGTGCATCTTAAAATAGAAGAAAGAAGAAACCTCAAGCCACTCAAAAGGGAAAAGAGCATGTTGTATCATTTAAAAAAACTTAGATTTAAAGTTTCAATGTTTAAGGTCCAACATTAAATCCCGATTGGTTTATTTTCTTATCTCATTTTGTTTGATATAGCATACAAATGAATCAAATGATGAATAAGTCCTCACATGTTCCATCTTATAGCCACAAAGGTGTCACTTCAATTCAGTCTACATCATTGGTTTTTGCGATAGCCCTTTCAGGTTAATATTTGAGATACATTTTATGATCAACTTGCCATTTTTGTGTTTGCCTAATTTCTTTAAATATTATTGATATACTTGCTCAATATGTTCAATATTGTATGTTATATCATATAGAATTTAGGAATCTATTATCTTACCACAAGATTATTTAGACCATCCAATGGCATTTTGAGAACTTAATTCACAAGGCCAACCAAGAAACTTTCCTAATTTGATGATCAAAGCTCATCACCTTCCAAATGAACCTAGGGCTCAACATTATGTTGAGCAACAGATGGTATGATGATTATGGAGATTTTGGTAATTTTAATAGGCTCATATAAAGTCTTACTTATATATTCTCTTTACATTATGCAGCATCATGAGGTCAACTCAATCTGTACAACTGCCTTGTGGACTTAATTTTGATGCTACTACAGGTACAATAGTTTTTTAATGCTCCTAGCCTTTAATAATCACCGGCATCAAATAAGTGGATATTTTCTGTTTTTTAGACAACTTAGTGGAAACTGAAGCTATCTTGTGTATTGAACTATTGATATCAAGTTTTTGGTCAAATTTTGGATTGGAATAAATTTTATGTAGTTATGTACAGATTTTGTGCATGCTTGGTCTGATGCTGATTTGCGGGTTAAGTTGTTCCTTGGTATTGGACTGCAGGAGGTTCACTGAAGCCACTATTTTCAGATGACCTGATAGAGTTCTTATTTGTTTTGTATCAGTCTTGTTGTCTACTAATCATATTCTGTAATGAATAAATATTAAGGTCTGGTTCTGCCATATGATGGTCCAGATATTGTCATCATGATTTTTGCTGGTCTCCATTCAACTGTAAGCATGCTTTTGCTGATGATCATGGTATAGGTCTGCTGCATACAGAGCATCTCTCATGTGAGTTCTTCAGGTGATTTTGTTTTCTATATGGTGGGTGCAGGCATGCTAGATCATGTGGGCCCTGCATTTGAGTTTGATTACTTAGACTTTACATTTATCATTGACTGTAACAGAATAGTGTCCTGGATAAAGACCCATGAAATGAGGCAGAACTGCTAACACATGAACCCAAATCTATGATCCTTGCTTCATCTTACCCAATGATCATTCATGTTAAGTGGGATGGAGTATAGATTAAAATGATCCGATTAGGGAGAAGGAAGAATTCCCTCAATCCGCTGTACTCACATCTCCCAAGAGAGATTTAGAAAAAAGTGAAAATTTTGCCAAAGTAAGATTTACGTCCCCTTTGCTTGTATTGATTATCAATTGATCATTCCAAAACTGAAATACATAACCTCTATTTATAATAATAGTGAGGTCCGCCCGTGCACAATTCAGATTGGATTCCCCTTATGGTTCACATGAGACTGGCTTTCCAAAAATAAACATAACTAGTAGAAATAAATACAAAAAAAAAAAAAAAAAAAATTCATATAGAAGGTAGATTTCAACTCCTACATGAACTTTGCCTCCTATAGCTTTGCCTGATTCTTTTCAGATTAGGAGATACGTCCCATCAAAATCTTGCCAAAAAAGGAAACTTTCATTTTGACCAACACATTTCAAAGCCCAAATGATGAAATTCAGTCTATTTAACCTCCTAGGGGTTGGCACTACATCGTAGATCTTGAAAAGTTACCTGATTCAAAAAAAAAAATCATCTCAACCAGACATTGTATGACCAAATTATGACCTCTGAAAGTTTAGCATGTGATTTGACTTTCCGATGTGGCAGGTCTCACTTCTAGACCCCGTTCAGCTCTATCTGTAATGGCCAAAATAATCCACATCTAGTCCAATGATCCTCCTAGATTACAGCTCTCCATGTTTAGAGAACTTAGATCCTTCCTAGATAGGAAAAATTCTTGCTTCTCTACGTAGGTTGAACCACCTGGCTTTGCTTAGAGATGATTTCCAACCTTGGTTTTCTTTACTAGATGGTAAATTCTTGTCTCTAAACATGAGAGACAACTTTGTTATAGGAGTTGCTAGTGCTTGTATTAAAGGCGTAGCCAATCGAGATAAGATCTCCATGAGTTGGGAAGTCTTCTCAAGTTGTGTTAGATGTTCCTTCATCTTATCATCCATTGAGATAAAACTAACAGATATACTCATCTTTGTCCTTCGATGTACTTCAAAAAACACTGATAACCCATCTCCTATTTGTCTGTATCGCTCGTGCATCTAGTCCATAAACTAAGGCTTCTATAGATATAGAGGACCGAAGCTATGATACTAACTTGATCAGCTACTATAAATATAGAGACCGAAGCTTTGATACCAACTTAATCCGATCATGAAGAAGGAATAATTCCCTCAATTTGCTCTACTCAAATCTCTCAAAAAAAAATATATAGAAAATGGTGAAAAATTTTGCGAAGGTAGGATTTATGTCCACTTTTCTTTTATTGATGATCAATTAATAATTTAATTGATGATACAAAAATTGAGATACATAGCCTCGATTTATAGTAATAGTGAGGTCCGCCCGTGCATAATTCGGATGAGATTCCTAATTCGGATGAGATTCCTCTTCTGATTCAAATAGGTCTAACTTTCTAAGAATAAACATGACAGGTAAAAATAAACCTTAAAAAGTAAAATCCTGCAAAAGATAGATCTGTGACTCCAACATCAACTTTGCCTTTTGTCGCTCCACCTGATTCTTATTGGATCTGGAGATACTTCCAATCAAAGACTTTTCCAAAAAAGAGACTCGATTTGACCAACCCTAAGATCCACAATACCGGAACTAGCACCCATACCATTAGATCGATGGCATGGTATGGTATGGTACCATGCTGTATCATTCAAGCATGAACTGGCAGAGAAACCGCCAAGAGAGGGGGAGAGGGAGGAGAGAGAGGAAGAGGGAGAGGGAGAAAGGGAGAGAGTAGGAAAGGGGCAGGGACATGGAAAGAGAGGGAGGATGGGAGGGAAGGAGAGGAAGACGATGGCGGATAGTAAAAGAGGAGGTAAGGGGAGAGAGTGCTTTCCAAGCCCTCTTTCATCCCGAGTGCCGGCACATGAGCTTCACCCCCCTTTATATTTATTTTGGATTTTTTTTAAAGTTGGCAATGCCTACGGACTTCAATTAAAAAAAAAAATCAAAAATAATATAATAAGTGAAGCCACCAAGCACTACTGACTTCACTTAAAAAAATTCAAAAATATATATGTAAAGGAGCCAATGCCTCATTTCATTGCGAAACAGGGGCTTGCCCCTATTCCGGCGCCACGAATGGGAGAGGGCTTTGAAAGCCCTCTCTCCCCCCTTGCTATATCTCTTTTGCTCTCAACTCCCATCCTCTTCCTCTCCCTCTTTTCCTCTCTTTCTTTCTCCCTCTCCCCCTCCCTCCAGCTCTCTCCCTCCCTTCCTCCCTCTCCCTCTCTCTTTTCCTCTATTTCCTTCTCCTTCTCCCACTCCTTTCTTGGTTTCTTGATGTAAAGGCCAGAACATCCCAATCCGCCTCCGGTACAACTTGATACGTCCAAAACCAAATGGTTCAGGAAAATGCCACCAACCTTGACTTGATCAGCCCATAGGGCATTGGCACTACATTGTAGACCTCCAAAAGTTGCTTGATTTGAATAAAAAGATCATCTCAATCGAGCGTCATATGACCAAGTTATGACCTTCAAAGGTTTGGTACACAATTCGGCTTCCTGATGTGCTAGATCTAACTCTTGGACCCTATCCAACTCTATTCATAGTGGCCAAGGTGGTCCAAATTAAGTTCGTTGATCCTTCGAGAATAGGAAATTTCTAAAGTTGTTGGTAGTCACCGCACACTATATTAATAGGTGAACTTTATCCATAGACTTGTATCATAGTGAACTACGACAAACTGCTTCTCAAAAAATATAGCTTTTAGCACCAATGCTCATTGTCCTTTCCATTAACCAACATTTCATGTGATGTAAGTTGATTCAGCAACAAATGCTTTGGTTTCTCATGTCAAGGACTAGACCATGGTTTAAAAAATCACCGAAACAGGACAGTACGACTTGTAGAATTCCAGCACGAAACCAGTACAGATACAGGTGCCAGGATGCCAAAATGGTTGTATCGTTATGTACCTGCCATAACAATTTGTGTCACATCCTACCAAGGGTTACTTGCATTACTGTACCGATCAATATCAGTTCTTCAATGTTTTGGAATCCATTGGTTTCGGTATGTACAAACAGTACAAGTATTGTACTGACATTGAATTGTTCTGATGGAAATATGGTCTTTAAGGTTCAGCACCAGTATTTAAAACCTTGGTTTAAACTTAAAAGATATATGATGTGTGGTAGGTCCTGTAATATTAGTTTGCAAATAGTTGACTTCATCAATTGGACCAAAGGATAGTTTATCTCTTTCAGGGTGTCCCGTCATGCAATGCATGCATGGCTTGGCCTTCACTCTCTTTCCCTTATGCCTCTATTTGAACAATATGTAAGTGCACATAGAGTTTAAAACTATAACCATTCCTATCTACGTCAAGCTAATTTACCAATCTGTTATGAATCAGGAGATTACTTCAGGCCCCTATCTATGCTGCAGTGCTGTAAGCATACCATGGGCTAAAATGTCAAGCTTGCAGGCCACCAAGCCCTGCATAATCCATGAGCTAGTACAAAGGGGCCATAGCTACCACACAATGGCACTGGGCTAATTAGGCTCATATCACATGGCACTGAGGTGAACCAACGATTGTATTGCTCAGTACACCTTTTTCTTCTTCAGCCTATTTGTAACAAGGCATATTTCAATGGCATCAAGGATTGTACATACAAACAGGCTGCAGATATGGTACCCATCCTCAAGACCTGAATCCTGGATCAGACACAATTTGGAAGCAGCAGCATTAATAAAAATCTACTACCTTTTATATCCTTTTGATGTCTAATCAATTGACGATATATTAGGCCCTGTTTGGCATCATTTCCAGTTTCCAATTATCAAGTTGATTTTAAAACACAGAAATCGAGGTAGAAGTCGTGTTTGATAACCAAGTTCCCATTTTTAGTTTTTTGAAAACCCTTTCTCAGTTTCTAGAAATCATGGAAACTAAAAAAACACAATTTTCAAAATCTTTTGAAAACCAAAACCACCCATGGCTGCCACCATCACCTCTTTTACTATTGCCACCACCTTGCTACACTGGCAGGTACCGCCAGCAGCAGCACCACCACCACCACCACAATCAAACACAATCCAAGACAGGACCAGTGCTCGCCGTACCGAGTCGAACCGCCCGGTACGCGGTATACCGAACCGGACCAGCGGCCAGCCGATCCGGTTTGGGGGGTTTTTTCGGAAAACCCCTCCGAACCGCTCGGTTTGGCACGGTTCGGGTCCATACCGGCCAAAACTGGGTGGTATGGACTAGTACGGTTTGGTTCGGTGTGAACCGAACTGTACCGATATTGGCACATGCATAAAGGGGGAGAATGGGGCTTGGGCTGTCTTTTAGTGGCAGCCCAGGTGATTTAGTTCTCTGAGAAGCTTGAGAGCTCTTAGAGAACTCCCGAGGCTCTCAAAGAAACCATCGAGACGTCGAAAAAATAAGAAAAAAAGAGAAAAATTCGGTCAAATTGCAGCACTGGTTCGAAGAGACGTTGATTTTTGGCCGGAAGTAAGGTAATATGTTATTCTTTTAGTAAATATTTTATTTTTTATGTTTTTATTGTTAAAAATAGGATAAGAACGAGAAAGTATGAAAATAAGAAGAAATCATGTCAATATTTTGTGATTTTGGTATGATTTAATTATATGTGATAGATCCTTGGAAGATCTACATGATGACACTAAAATTGTTAATTTTTATTATTTATATATTTTTTAAATATTTATATATATTTATTCATAAAAAATTATTAAAAAATAAATTTAAAAAAATAAAAAATCAAAGTTTTAGAATCATGTTTAGAATGATTCAAGCTATTTAAATCTAACCTCGAATTTTTTTGAAATATTTGAAATTAAAAAATATTTTTATAATTATTTAAATAATAAAAAAAATATTATAAACTAAAAAATATGTAAAAAAAGTGTTATATTTTAGTTAATTCAAAAATATTATTTGAAGTATATAATACATTTATTTTGAATTTATAAGTTTTAAAATTATTATTGAAATTATTTTGAATTTATATATATTTTTTAATAATCATTAAACTATCGTGTTTTGTTATACTTGCAGATATTTGTAAAAAAAAAATTCAAAGCATGACATTCATTGACTTCAATTAATTATATATTTTTAATATATATTTATTTATAAAAAAATTATTTAAAAAATAAATAAAAAATCAGAATTTTTTTTAAAATTGAATATAATGTTTAGAATAATTCAAGCAATTGAAATATTTGAATTAACCTGAGATTTTTTTAAAATTTTTAAAATTAAAAATATTTTATAATTATTTAAATAGTAAAAAATATTATCAAATAAAAAATATATAAAATTAGTGTTATATTATAGTTAATTCAAAAATATTATTTGAAGCATATAACATTTTTTTTTGAATTTATGAATTTTTAATTTATATATAATATTTTTTAATAATTATTAAACTATCGTGTTTTGTTATACTTGCAATACTTGCATAAATGAGTAAGAAGAAACATTTAGAGTGTGATATTGGTTGGGATCATGGCGAGATGCTCTCGACTAGGCATCAATGGAGATGCAAATGGTGCAACACAGAGTTCAAGGGAGGAGGAGTGACTAGGTTGAAGCAGCACCTAGCTGGTGGTTATCCTGATGTGTCCATGTGTCGGAAATATCCGCAAGAGATCCGATGGTTGATGAAAAAGCACCTTGCTGATTTGAAAGCAACGAAGGAAAGGGTAAAGCAAAAAAAAGACGAAAGTGGACCATCGAACTGCAGAGCCACCTTCTCACTCTAGAGAGTCAGAAGAGACTTCCGCTCCAGATGATGAGACACAGATTGAGACTGCCATTCAGACGAGCTTGACTGATCAGTACCAGCAGGAGGAGATGGCCCAATATAGAGAGCGATTTGGACCATCATGCTACGAATCAGAATCTGGATCAGCAACCGATGGGAGAGAATTCGAGTTTAGGACTACATCAGTCAAAGAACCCGATGGTAGAGGAGCAGACACAGCATGTCATCTTTGTTGGAAGCTTTTGGCAATAGGAGATTCTCCAGAGATATTCCAGTAAGAACCACCATCCATGATTTAGATCCACATGCTTTGCACAGCAAGGATTCAAAGCAACTGAGGATTGACATTATAGTGAAAAAAGATAAGAAAAAGGATATGTGACGAGCTATTGGATCATGATTTCATTTCAGCCATATTCTAGCAAATGCAGCAGCCAATCCTTACTATTGATCTGCTATTTCAGCTATAGAGGCAGCCGGCCAGGATGTAGATCCACCAAGACCTAAGGACATCTATGGTCAGCTTCTTGACAGTAACAAGAAGGATCTGCAGAGATGGATTACTTCTTACAAGAATAAATGACCTACATATGGACTGACAGTGATGTGTGATGGTTGGACCAATCCTATTAGATGGAGCATCATTAATTTTTTGACGTACTGTGATGGAAAAATATTTTTTCACAAATCAATTGATGCTTCAAATAAAATGCACGATGCCACATATATCCTTGGTCTAATGGAGGAGGTGATTAATTCAGTGGGTAAGCAGTATGTCGTGCAAATCATCACAGATAATGGACCATAATATAAGACTATCGGAGAGTTGCTGATGAAGCAGCAACCGCAGATATACTGAACCCCATGTGCTGCACATTGCATTGATCTTATGTTGATGGATATTAGGAAGATTCGTAGGGTGCAGCAAGTAGTGAAGATTGCCCAGACTATTACTAGATTCATCTACAATCACACATGGATTCTTTCATTAATGCGGATGTATATGGAGGGAGAGATCTTAAGACCGGATATCACACGATTTGCTACCAACTACATAGCACTTGATAGTCTTCTTCAGAAGAAAGCAGTCTTACGTCAGATGTTTGTCAGTGCCGAGTGGCAGGAGAGCAGATATGCGAGGGCTTCATATGGAGAACTTGGTGACGAGTCAGTTATTCTGACAATAGACTGAGAAGGTAGTGAAGGCTATTAAGCCATTATATGAGGTGCTCCACGCCGTGGACAGTGAAAGATACCCCCAGATAGGCTTCTTATATTACATGATGGAGAGGGCAAAGAAACAGATCAGTGAGAATGATCTGAGCATGCTCAAGAATTCATTAACATCATTGAGCGCCATTGGGACTATCAGATGGATAGAGATTTGCATCTAGCCGATAAGCATGAATTCAAAAATATTTTAAAATATATTTTCTTATGCTTGTAAAATTGTACTTAATCAGTATGGAATGTATCTGCAGCTTATTATTTGAATCCGAGATTTCAGTATACCATTCTCAGGATAGATATGGATAACGAGCTTCTTGCTGCTCTTCGTAATGTGATAAATAAGATGGTGCCCGATTCAGAAATCGTATCGTTGTGTCTGCAAGAAATATACTAGTTTAAAACATATGTGATTATTCAACTGAATTCGATCTGTATCCAACGATATATTTATAAATTTAATAAATATATTTTTTTACAAACGAAACAGTTTAAAGAGAAATCAGACAGCTTTGGAGTTCCATCAGCTATCGTAAGCAAAAAGCAGATGAATCCAGATAAATTACATATCAATAATGAGCAGCATAGATTGATATGTAATTTTACTTAATAATATCATAAAATTTGATATGTAATTTTGCTTTTGCAGCTGAATGGTGGATTCATTTTAAAATGTCCGCAGAATATTTGAGAAGTGTGGCTGTCCGTATTCTTACTCAGACGGTCTCTACTAGTGGCTGTAAGCGCAATTAATCGACTTTCGCCATTATCCACAGCAAACAGAGAAATCGTCTGACACAAAAATACCTTAATGATCTTGTATATGTTCACTATAATCTAAGGTTGAGGCTAAAATGCATTCAAAAGAAAGTACAATTGAAGTACACTGATCCGACACTAGATTATATTGACGAAGACGACGATCCGATCATCAGATGGCTTGCAGGTCAGCAGCAGGAGTCAGAGCTTGATGAGCCGGGGTCCCCTCCACGACCAGCAAGTGTGGTAGCTAGGTAGATCAGGGTGGATCCAGAGCAATAGATAGAAAGAAATATTCCACATAAGGTTCCAGCTGATCAGCCACAGCCTGAGGGGACACAAGGGACTCATTCATCACATAACTCGATGTCCGATACATCTTCACAGATGTTCAAGCGACAGATGTTTAGACGAAGTCGGCAGTCAACAAGAAGACATCCATTCTTCCAATCACAGAAAACTCAGTCACAGAGGGGCACAAGGGGGAAAAGAAAAGACAGTTGCACATGCGTCACTCTCGAGAGTACAAGAGCAATCTGGCTCAGATTCGGAGACCAGAGAGAGTGATGATGATACTGGTAGTAGTCATGGATCTGGATCAGAGAAGAACTGAAAGACAGGAGACCACTGCTTATAAGACACAATTGCAGGATGATATTCGATTCACCGGTGAGTCCCAATTTATACATGCCACACAAGATAGAGATCATGGTGGACGAGTCGGTAGAGACTGAGGAGCCAATTTCATATAGACGACGGACTCCTAGAGGTCGTCCAGCACACGATGCAGCTGCAGACGATCTTGCACGTGTAGGATCCATGGATGTATCTAGATCATCCTCGCATTATGGATCATATTATCCGCAACCACCTTATGATCCATATGGATATGGTGCATCCGAGGCATCGTCTTCTAGTGGTTACTACCCTATGCAGTTTGGAGCATCTTACGGATCAGATTTTGCTACCGACATATTCGGATGAACTCCTCCACAGCCATACCATCATCCTGAAGATACTTCTCAAAGCCAGAATTTAAGTGTGAAATCTGAGATGTCTTACAATCCAAAGAGATATTTTATGAGATGAATATTCAAGAGTACAGTGCATATTGGTTAGAGGATTGGACAGATGTTCCTTCAATTGTGCTAATGATCCAAATATCTACGAGCATCACAGACACTCGATGAGAAATTAGATGTAGAGCAGATCTTGAGGTTAGTATATCATTCTTTGTGCTTTGTACTTTAAAAATTTAGATACATTTTAATGCATATTTATATTTTTTTTTTAATTTTAGGATGATATAGTTATAATATAATGTAAATAAATATATATTTAAAATTTTGGATCAAGAACCCCGTACCGCTACCGAACTCAAAAATTGAACCCAAATATGTCAATAATATACAATATAATGTAATTTTCGGGTTGTATTTATTAATTAATAACTTAAACATCAAAAAAATGAAATAAAAGTAAAAATTTGTACCGATACCGAATCGATAAGCCAAAGCATACCGTGTGTCGGTATGGTATGGTACCGACACTGTACCGTACCGATCCGCCATCGATATCAAGTCCGATACTGGTACAGCGGTCCTTGATCCAAGTGATCACCAAATGTTTTCGATTTTGGTTTTCAAAAAAAAGAAGGAAATCAGTGTTAGTTTTTCAAGAAAGCCAAAAACTAGAAGTGAGTTTATCTTAACGAAAATGTAGTAAGTTTCATTTTGAAATAGCTTTCCTTCGTAAAGGGCTTAAGCCCTATTTTGGGATTACTGTTGGTAGCAGAGCTTTTAAAAGTAAAGCTTTTCTAAAAAGCTGTTTGTTATTTGGTAACTATATTTTTAAAGTAATGTAAACTTTTAACATATGTTTGATAACCAAAATGAGAAAGTGCATTTGGTATGCTAGAATGACAAAAAAATGGCGTTGCATAATATTGTATACCGGAGTATAATACAATATAATATAATATATTATTATACTATATATGTAGTATAATATTGAATACTATAGCATAATAATATGATATGTAATATATAATATAAATAATATAATAATATTGTAATACAATATAACAATATAATATAATGGATTATAATTTAATCTAATAATAGATTATATTATAGTATTATAATATAATAATCTTATAAATATTATATGTTAGCCCTAAAATTGATTTGGATGATGTCAAAAGTATTTGAATGCAAATCATGATTACTGATGATGCTCTTGAGAATGATTGTAGGATTTCCCAAAATGCTTAATAGTTTATCTAAGAAGCCCTCTCAAGTTAATTCATGTTTCCAAGTTAAAAACTCATGTTTGTAAGCAAAGAAATTGAGTTCGATATGAAAAGATTTGGACAAATGGAAAGTCTAACCAAAAAGAACCTCTCAATAAGCTCAATTGCACACAAATTAAATTTAAGAAGACAAATCTAGCCTAAAACAAATTTGAATATGAAAAGCTATCTAAAATCAATTTTGGTACGCTTGGCACGCCTTTGAGTCAATCAAGTAAGAAGCTTAAACAACCCAATCTCAGTTCAAGAAAAAAACAAAAAGAATTGAAATTCAGAAGAACTCCCTTAGCAAATCAAGTTTTCATCTTAACCGATAAAGACAAAGTCTTAGCCGACTCAAGCATTTGGATAGCCGAATCAATCTCAAACTTAGCATAAAGATAGAAAGGTGAAGATTCAAGAAATTTTCCTGAGCCAATCCAGCAAGCAACTTAGCCGATCAAGACCGGAGCTTAGCCAACTCACAGAAAAAGATAGCCGACTCAATCTCAAAGGCAAAAGATCATAGAAAGCAGCATAGATTAGCAAGTTTACTTAGCCGATCAAAAAAGTCAGTTAGCCGACCAAGTCACAAGTTAGCCGACTTAGAAGAAATTTGAGCCTACCCACTCTTAGACACACAAAACAAACAAAAGTTGAGCCATCTTAGAAATTTCACACAACTGACTCAAAGTTTCAGATTAGCCGACTAAAAGCCTAAGTGAGCCGACTCATAGAATTCTAACAGAATAATGCTAGTTTTTCAGATTTTTTTCAAACGGCCAAAACTTCTCTCTAACGGCTATTTTCAAGCTTCCAACGGCTAAAGTATTAATTACAGATATTTTTGAAGCTATAAATGAAGAGATTTTAAATGAGAACGTAAAGAATTAATTTAGAGAGCTTTATTGACATTATTCTTGAAGCCATTGAGTGGAACTCAAGAGAAATAGTGAAAGAAAATTAAGAGTGCCTTTAATTCAGTCCTTCCCGCATTTATTCAACTCATAAGAGAGGAAGAGTGCATTAATTTAAGCGAACCACTTCGGAGCAAAAGCATTGAAGCCTTCATCAATCCTCTCCCAAGCATTCAAAGAAGAAGTTAAAGCAATCAAGAACTCAACTACTTCAACTTAGTCCAAAGTTCCAAGAGTTTTATTATTCTAAACTTCAAATTCTTATATATCTTTCTTTGTTTACTGTGATAAGTTTCTTAAATAAAGAAACTTGGGGTTAGTCCAAGCCTTAAGTTGGATGTTGTATTGTTTTAATTGGTATCTCCATGAAAACCAACTGAATTAATTGTAAACCCAGAAAACAATCGGTTATACGATTGTGGTTGATGATCCCATGAAAACCAAGTGGGTTGGATTGTGAATCCAAAAAAACACTCAAACCATAATCTTAAGGGGTTATAGTTAAAATTTCTATGTTGACTTAAGAATGGATGTAGATGCTGAGTTGAGTATCAAACCACTATAAATATTATGTGTTTATGATTGTGTGGTTGTGTTCATCTGTTACTTTCTGTTGCATATTTATTTTCTACTAAGCAATCCACAAATACTCTTAAACTTGTTTTTGGGCACAGTTTTCAAATTAATTTTAAAAAAATCCAATTCACCCCCTCTTGGATTGCCATCTCTGAAAAATATTATATTATATATTTATATTACAATAATATATTATTATAATAATATAATATAATATAAAAATATATTATATTATCATAATATAACTATAATAATAATATTATTATGGATATAATAATGAATTATATTATTAATTTATTATTGTTGGGTATAAAATACCCCCGACCGAAGTTTGTAAAGGACCGACCCTTCCAGGACTTTTCCGGCTTCCGACCTTGTGTGGCGTCTCTCTGAACCTCCTCGACTGTCCGAGCTTCCATAATACCATCCGGACTTCTCCAACAATGAGCTTCTCCATCCATCCATCGGGCCGCTCCAAAGGCTCTCTGAGCCTCACTATCAGCCGACCTTCTACAGTGATCAACTATTCTCCGAACTTCTTCCGGACTTCGTCAATATCCGAGCTTCTCCGACAACGAGATTTCTACAGTAATCAGACTCCATCCAAGTTTCTACGACGATCGACCGCCTTTAGGATTCCAACCGAGCTCCTACAAGAGCCGAACTTCTACTATGAGCGGTCTACTCTGAACTCCTACAGCGGGCGGTCTACCCCGAATATCTACCGTAAGCAAATTCCATTCGAGCCTCTACTGTAAACAAATTTCTTCCGAACTTCTATCACAGGTAGACTTCAGTCGAGCTTCTTCGTAGCTAGATCCCAACGAGCTTCTACAATGAGACAGGATCCACCGACCAGGTCGCTATTCCGAGATCCCACGACAACCGATCTCCGACTGAGCTTCTACAATAAGCGGTCTCCTTTCAGCCTTCTACAAGAACCAGACTCCGTCCGAACTTCCATAGCGGATGGATATCTGACGAGCTTCTACGACGAACGGACTCCGACAGCTGGATTACTACAACGACCGATCGCCTCCGGTGTCTGCCGAACCTCCCCAACGCATCCGAAGTCCACCGCCGGCCGACCCTCCGCCAGACTCTTCATGAAACCGGACTTCTCTGACAGATAATCTTCAGACGAGCTTCCACCTCAGGCAAATCCCAACCGGACTTCTCTAGCAATCGGACTCCTACCGGGCTTCAACAACAGACAGTCTCCATCCGAGCTTCTACAGCAGATGACTTCCGCCTGTAGCATCAACGCCTGAGGCATCCGACAACAGTAGACTCATCAGCAGTCTCGGAAACATCCAAACTTCTCCTAGATCGACGGGATAAAGAGCCATTCCGCTCCATCAGATATCCCAGCCGAGCTCCAGCCGACAGATCCGAACTCTCTGGCAAGTCACGACAATGGCCACTACCCTACTCCACTCTCTGCAACAGATTCCGCGTGGCTCCACCACTCTCTGGCAAGTCGTGACAACGGACACCACTCCACTCTCCATAACAAACTCCACGTGGCCATGAACGACCCTGACGCCACTGCTCTCCATAACAAACTCCGCGCGGCTCTGAACAACCCACTACCAAGCGGTTACAGACGTCGCTGTCAATCAGTTACGCTCTCCGTCTATAAAAAAGGACCCTCAGATACGTTCTTCTCTAAGCTCTAAACTTATCTCGAAACTCTGCTAAAATTCCCACTCAAGCACTCCATTTCTGTTGAAACAGAGTCTGACTTAAGCGTCGGAGAATCTTGCCGGAGCACCCCCAACTCCTATTTAGACTTCCCTTGCAGGTCCCGACGGCAGCCGCGGTCATCTCAACTCCAGCAACTCCGGCTTCGGCAGAATTTTGCACCAACAGAATTGGCGCTAGAGGAAGGGGCGCTGTGTCTTCGCAGTACCTTGTTCTTAAAGGAGTGCTCAACAGGACTGTCTCTGGTCATCTTCTCCGACATCCTCTTCTCCTTCTCCTACTAGATCTCCACCTGATACCTCCCCGAAAGGCATCCACCAGGCGATCCACGACCTCCACGGCCAGATCTCAGTGATCTCCGCAAGATCCGGCCTCGCCTCCAGCTTTCCAGGCCCCTCCTCCTGCAACGGCAGTCGACGGATTCATTCGACGCCAACCTGAAGGTAGGAAAGATCGGCCAAGGGCCCTGCCGCAACCGGAGCCGCAAAGGAGGAAGAACAACCTGGAGATCGACCTCCAATCAGAATCATCAACACCATCTCTGAAGGGCCCCGAAGGGGAGCGGCCAGTGGATCGACCGGACCGCTCAAGCGGCAAAGAACTGAAGGACCTATAACCTTTACTGAAGAAGATGCCCGGGAGATCCAATTCCCCCATAATGATGCGGTTGTAGTTTCTTTAAATATTGCTGATTATGATGTACGCGCATTCTTGTTGATAGTGGAAGTTCGGTCGATATTTTGTTTTACGATGTATTCTCAAAAATGTCCATCCTTGATGGTCGATTAGGACCGATTAGCTCCCCATTGGTAGGGTTTACTGGCGATGCTGTGCCAGTAGAGGGAGTAATAACCTTGACTGTAGTTGCAGGTCGGTATCCAAAACAATCTAAAGCGCTAATGGATTTCCTGGTAGTGAGGGCGTCGTCTGCCTACAACGCAATCTCGACCGACCTGGCCTCAACGCCCTCCGAGCTGTGATATCAACCTACCATTTGAAATTGAAATTTCCTACTAGCCAGGGGGTCGGAGAAGTCAGAGGAGATCAAGCCCTGGCAAGACATTGCTAATAATATAGCCCTTCAGAGAAAGGGACAATCCGAACCTTGCCCGATTGATGGATTGGACACTCGCGACGACCTTGCTGAAGAATGGGGTGAGCCAATTGAAGATCTTGTCTCAATTCCTTTAAATGATAGGAATGAAGAGCACGTGGTGAAGATCGGCTCCAACTTGGGGAAAGAGGTGCGGACACAGCTCATCAATTTTTTATAAGAGAATGCGGATGTTTTCGCTTGGGCTCCGACGGACATGCCAGGGATCGATGCTGAAGTTATGGAACACCGTCTGGCTGTTGATCCCAAATACCGACCGACGAAGGAAAAAGTTCGAAGTCATTCACCGGAAAGGCAAATGGCAATAGTTGAGGAAGTTGATAAACTCCTGAAAGCTGGATTCATCAGAAAGGTCAACTATCCGAGTTAGGTTTTCAATGTGGTCCTGGTTAAGAAGGCGAATGGTAAATGGAGAATGTGTATAGACTTCAAAAAGCTGAATAAAGCCCGCCCGAAGGACAGTTACCCTCTGTTCAGAATCGACCAATTGATGGATGCGACCTCGGGCCACGAGCTTCTCACTTTCATGAATGCGTTCTCCGACTACAATCAAATCAGGATGGCGCCAGAGGACGAAGAAAAAATTGCTTTTATTATTAACCGTGGCCTTTATTGTTACAGGGTCATGCCTTTTGGCCTAAAAAATGCAGGGACGACCTATCAACGACTGGTAAACAAGATCTTCAAAGAGCAGATCGGCCGCAACATGGAGGTCTACGTGGACGATATGCTCGTAAAAAGCAAATCCTCGATGAACCACATCGCCGACCTTGAGGAGACCTTCAGCGCTCTTCGAAAATACAAGATGAAGCTGAACCCAGCCAAGTACGCTTTTGGAGTAACCTCAGAAAAATTCCTGGACTTTATGGTATCGGGGCGCGGGATCAAAGCAAATCTGGAAAAGATTCGCGCCATCCAAGAAATGACCGCCCCGAAATCAATAAAGGAAGTTCAGCGGCTCTAAATCGCTTCGTCTCAAGATCGGCCGAGCGGTGCCTGCCTTTCTTTCAGACTCTCAAGCAGCCGAAGAACTTCTGTTGGACCTCCGGATGTCAGCAAGCGTTCGAAGAGCTGAAGAACTACCTCGGCTCACCTCCGCTATTAGCAAAGTCCGAGCTGGAGAGGAGTTGTTCCTGTACCTGACGGTCTCCCCTGTGGCCCTCGCAGCAGTTCTGATTAAGGAAGAAGCAAAAATTCAACGGCCGATCTACTATATAAGCCGAGTATTGAGAGACGCCGAAACCAGGTATACTAAGTTAGAGAAACTAACTTACGCCTTGTTGATTGCAGCTCGAAGGCTCCGACCTTACTTCCAAGGACACACCGTAACACTGCTCACCGACCAGCCGATCAAGGCGGTTCTGCATCGAGCGGATGCCTCTGGGAGAATAACGAAATGGGCAGTCGAGCTCACGGAGTTCGACATCGACTATCGACCTCGGCCGACAATAAAAGCCCAGATATTAGTAGACTTCGTGGTGGAATGCACTATCCCGGAAGAGGCCAAACTTGGACGGGATGAAGCCGACAACCCAGAGCTCCAGCCGAACTCTCCTAAAGAAAAAACAGATCTCCCTGATGGTTTTTGGGCCCTCTACGTGGACGGTTCCTCCAACAGTCAGGCGCAGGCGTGGGCCTGATCTTGGTCAACCCAGATGGAATTATCGCAGAGTGTGCGCTGCGCTTCGAGTTCCCTGCGACAAATAACGGAGCAGAATATGAAGCTCTGATTGCAGGACTAAAGATCGCCAAAGAATTAGAAGTAGATCGGCTTCAAGCCTATAGTAACTCTCAATTAGTTGTGGGGCAGGTCAGCAAAAATTATGAAGCTCGGGAGGACAGTATGGCCAAGTATCTCGAAAAGGTAAAGGAGATCATCCCTACCTTCGGCAACTTCGACATCAGGCAGATCCCAAGAGCAAAAATATCAGGGCCGACCTTCTCTCCAAGTTGGCTACACTGGCCCTGACCGAACTGCCTAAGGAAGTCTTCTTCAAAGTTCTGAAGCGCCCCAGTACGGACGAAAGAATCACAGCTTGTGATGGCGATCAGCCATGAACCCAGTTGGATCGACCCACTGGTTGTATACCTCAAGGACGGGGTTCTTCCTCCTGATACAAAAGAAGCTCGGAAGCTTAAGAACCAGACCTCCCGATATATCCTCTACGAAGGCAAGCTATACAAGAGGTCGACTCTTTGCCCCTCCTGAAATGTCTCCATCCTTCTGAAGCCAACTTCGCCTTGAGGGAGGTACATGAGGAAGTCTGTGGAAGTCACCTGGGGCCAGATCTTTATCCCACAAACTGCTCCGACAAGGCTATTACTGGCCTACCATGTACTACGACTCCGTCGAATATGTCAGAAGGTGTGATCGGTGTCAGAGATATGCAAATATCCAAAGGCAACCGTCTCCGAACTTACACCATTGAGTGCCCCATAGCCGTTTGCGCAATAGGGATGGATATCCTCGGACCTTTTCCCATAGCATCCGGCAGCGGAAGTTCCTCCTGGTGGCAATAGACTATTTCACCAAGTGGATCGAAGTTGAACCTTTGGCAAAAATCACAAAGGCTAAAGTGCAGGACTTCGTCTGGAAGTCAATTGTTTGTAGGTTCGGCTTGCCCAGGACCCTCATTACTGATAATGGGCGGCAATTTGCTGGAGCAAAGTTTGCTGAATTTTGCGAGGACCTAAATATCTCCCATAACTTTACTTCGGTAGCCCATCCGCAGGCAAACGGCGAGACCGAGGTGACTAACAGGACTCTGTTGCAAGGTATCAAGACGAGGCTTGAAAAGGCAAAGGGAACTTGGGCAGACGAGCTTTATCATGTGTTATGGGCATACCGAACTACTCAGAGATTGCCCACAAGGGAGACCCCTTTGCCTTAGCCTTCGGGACAGAGGCCGTATCCCGATTGAACTCAAGCTTCCGTCGACGCGGGTCGTGGCATTCGACGAGCAGCGCAACCCACAAGATCTCAAGGCCAACCTCGACTTGTTAAAAGAAAAGCGGGAGACAGCTCAAGTTCGGATGGCGGCTTACAAGCAGAAAGTAGCCCGCTACTACAATTTTCGGGTCAAAAGCAAAGCCTTCAGAGCGGGGGACCTGATACTTCGCGAGCCGCTATCTCACAACCTCAGAATCAAAGGAAACTTACCCCGAACTGGGAAGGTCCGTATGAAGTCAAGGAAGTAGTCCAGCCCGGAACATACTATCTAAAAGAGCTCGGAGGAGCAAAGCTTCCGCGACCATGGAATTCGAAAAATCTGCGAATGTATTACCAATAGCTTTGCCTTAAATAAAAATTTCATATTTGCATATTTTTCTTTTAGCATGAGCTTATAACGACAGGAAGTAACTCCCTTATACAATCAAAATTAAGCTTGTTAGGAACAGGAGGAGAACCTCGTCCTAACATGAGCAAAGTCGAAGGCTCGATTACTTAAAAGACCAGATGGGGGGAGAGGCCCTTAGAGGAGAACCTCGTCCTAATATGAGCAAAGTCGAAGGCCCGGTTACTTAAAGATCGGATGGAGTGAGAGGCCCTTGCAACGGCCCTTATATGCCCCCACAGTCTTGTTAGGAACAGGGAACCATAACATGAGCAAAGTCGAAGGCCTGTTATTTAAAGACCAGATGGGAGGAGAGGCCCTCGCAGCGGCCCTTACGTACCCCCACAGCCCTATTAGGAACAGAAGGAGAACCTCGTCCTAACATGAGCTGAAATTGACTGTCGGGAACAAGAGGAGAACCTCGTCCTGACGCAAACAAAGACTCAATCGATCAAGACCGGACGAGGAGGAAAGCCTCCTCAACTGCTCCTCTACACTCTCATGACCCCGTTAAGAGCAGAGGAAAAATCCTCACTCATCACAAAAAAAAAAGAGGGAGATGAAAAGGAAAAGCGACGAACTACATCAGCGATAAGTGAAAAACAAACTACATCGAAGATCCGAGGGACCTCGTCTCAACGAGGAAGGATACTCCTATCAAAAAACCCTCAGCCACTAAAAGAGAACTCGGCACAGGCCGAGGAGAAATGACTTTCTCAAAGTAACGAGAAGTTCGGATCCCCAAACTCAAGCACCGGGAGGAAGCGACAAACTCAAATGGCCTCGAAAAGACCTACGGTCACGAACAAAAAAGGCAAATCGACACGGCGACGATCGGGAACCTTCAAACAACGTCGGCATCGAACAAGACAAAAGATAAAAGAAGTTCGGTAAACAACAACTCAAAGCAAGAATAGACGATGAATCACAAACAACGCCGACGCCAAACAAGATGGAAGACAAAAGAAATTCGGTAAGGAACAATTTAATACAAGAATGGACAAGGTAATGGAAAATTTCCTTTTCATTTCATTAGTGAAGTGTACATTACAAACCTTGAAGGCCAAAAAAGAGAAACAACAAGAAAGGAAAGGAATACAAGGCAAAAGGGCTTCAAGGAAGCTCGATACCATCAGACTTCGAATTCTCAATTTCAACCATCGTCGAGGATTGCTTTAAGTACCCGACTTCTTCTTCCGACCCCCTTTGGATTAACAATTACTCCAGTATTATCTTCGAAGTACATGTAGACGCCGTCCTTTTTGCGCCATGGCTTCCGCTGCCTCACAATGACGGCAGGCATGACCTTCTTTCTGAGATCGGGTTTCCCTTTCTTTCTGACTTCTTCCAGTCCCCCTTTGGCTTCCCCCCTCCGCAGGACCGAGAAGTACTCGCACTCGAAGATGTGCCATAAGCGCGGGCTCTGGGCGATCAAGACGAAATGCGGCCGGATCTGTCTCTTCTACCCTCGTCTTCTTCGCCAACCTGGAAGCTGCAACGCCTTCCCTCTTGTGGCTTTGAGACTCTTGGCTGACATCCAATCCGCGTCCCGTCCATATCGACAACGAAGGAGGGCCGAAGAAACTCCCGTGCAAAGTGAGATCCCCGAAGGGGGGAGGCGGGTTTAAATAGGCGATGGGGTCTGGTGCACTAATGACTGCAGGACTCTTCTGGCCAGTCTATAACCACCGCGTGGCCCACTCACTGTGGCAAGCGGCTGGAGATGGCCGACAGTTGGTAAAACCATTATTGCACCGTACCTGGGGCAGCGCTCCAGCGAAAATTCCAAAAAGAAAAAATCTTTTCCGAAAAAGCTTCAGTACCAGCGTGCCGAACATCAAAATATCTGACAACCACCGAGTGCAAAAATCGAGGGCAACTTCGACCGTAAGAATTTCTCTGTACTTCATTCGGAATCCGAACTCGAAAGTAGGGAGACTGGTGTTGGGTATAAAATACCCCCGGCCGAAGTTTGTAAAGGACCGACCCTTCCAGGACTTTTCCGGCTTCCGACCTTATGTGGCATCTCTCTGAACCCCCTCGACTGTCCGAGCTTCCATAATACCATCCGAACTTCTCCAACAATGAGCTTCTCCATCCATCTACCGGGCCGCTCCAAAGGCTCTCTGGACCTCACTATCAGCCGACCTTCTACAGTGATCAACTATTCTCCGAACTTCTTCCGGACTTCGTCAATATCCGAACTTCTCCGACAACGAGATTTCTACAGTAATCAGACTCCATCCAAGTTTCTACGGCAGTCGACCGCCTTCAGGATTCCAACCGAACTCCTGCGAGAGCCGAACTTCTACTACGAACGGTCTACTCCGAACTCCTACAGCGGACGGTCTATCCCAGATATCTACCGTAAGTAAATTCCATTCGAGCCTCTACTGTAAACAAATTTCTTCCGAACTTCTATCACAGGTAGACTTCAGCCGAGCTTCTTCGTAGCCGGATTCCGGACGAGCTTCTACAATGGGACAGAATCCACCGGTCAGGTCGCTACTCCGAGCTCCCACGACAACCGATCTTCGATCGAGCTTCTACAATAAACGATCTCCTTTCAGCCTTCTACAAGAACCTGACTCCGTCCGAACTTCCATAACGGATGGATATCGGACGAGCTTTTACGACGGACGGACTCCGACAGCTGGATTACTACAACGACCAATCGCCTCCGGTGTCTGCCGAACCTCCCCAACGCCATCCGAAGTCCACCGCCGGCCGATCCTCCGCCAGATTCTTCATGAAACCGGACTTCTCCGACGGATAATCTTCAGACGAGCTTCCACCTCAGGCAAATCCCAGCTGGACTTCTCTAGCAATCGAACTCCTACCGGACTTCACCAACAGACAGTCTCCATCCGAGCTTCTACAGCAGATGACTTCCGCCTGTAGCATCAGCGCCTGAGGCATCCGACAACAGTAGACTCGTCACAGCCTCGAAAACATCCGAGCTTCTCCTAGATCGACAGGATAGAGAGCCATTTCGCTCCATCAGATATCCCAGCCGAGCTCCAGCCAAAAGATCCGAACTCCCTGGCAAGTCACGACAATGGCCACTACCCTACTCTACTCTCTGCAACGGATTCCGCGTGACTCCACCACTCTCTGGCAAGTCGCGACAACAGACACCACTCCACTCTCCGGGCTCTACCACTCTCTGGCAAGTCGCGACAACGGACACCACTCCACTCTCCGTAACAAACTCCACGTGGCCATGAACGACCCCTGACGCCACTACTCTCCGTAACAAACTCCGCGCGGCTCTGAACAGCCCACTACCAGGCGGTTACAGACGTCGCTGTCAATCAGTTACGCTCTCCGTCTATAAAAAGGGACCCCAGATACGTTCTTCTCTAAGCTCTAAATTCTATCTCGAAACTCTGCTAAAATTCTCACTCGAGCACTCCATTTCTGTTAAAGCAGAGTACTGACTGAGCGTCGGAGGGTATTGCCGGAGCACCCCCAACTCCGGTTTAGACTTTCCTTGCAGGTCCCGGCGGCGGCCACGGTCATCTCAACTCCAGCAACTCCGGCTTCGACGGAATTCTGCACCAACAATTATTATATCATATTTATAATATAATCATATATGATGTATGATATAACATAAAATATAATTATGAGATTTATTGGTGCGTATTTGGTCATTAAAAAAATTTCATTAAAATCGAAATAGCTTCCCAACATTGGTCAAAAAGCACTTTAGGAAAAAACTCCATTTTGGAGCTTTTCTCAAGTAGAGCTGTTCAGCTTTCTGGCAAAGCAAAAATAGTTTCTTAATTTTTTATCAAACACCATTGTACCATCCAAAAGCTTTGCCACACAGGGCCTTATTATTCATTGCACCCTCAATGCTAGAATATCTTGAATGTCTTCCCTATCAGCTTATGCTTTTGCAGTTAATTGGCTGGTAAACATGGCAAAGACCTCAGGTTAGCTAAGTTCAAATCACCATCATACCAATTACTTATTCATTTATTCCAAACTATCATCGTCCCCTGAGTCTAATATCCATGTGCATGATCTGGGCTGCACATGAGAGGGATGTTAAGCCACTTGTTGACCCTTCCTTGTATTTTGAGCATTTGGGATCAATTAGTTAGTTAACAAATGCTGTCCCATTTTGTTCTTTTAGGAGATCAAATTGGTCCAAAATAGATTAGATCTTTTTCAGAGAAATCTTAACTGAATTCAGATAGTTAGAAAGATAGACGGCTGGCTGCTATTTCCTCTTGGAACTTTTTTCTATTTGATGTGCCTAAATTACAAATAAATGAAATCCTAAAAATCTACAAAAACTCTATGGCTACAAATTCTGATCTAAGGTGCATCCTGCACTTTTCTTGTGAGAACAAACAATGATATGAATTAATGGTTGGGTTGCAAGCTTTCAAAGGAGAGTCGGTAGAGGTTACAGGTTCATATCTATGTTCATCTCAGCAAATTTCCACTTAATGAAAGTAGAATGGGAATATTGGGGAATTATAGTGTCCTGGATAGGGGATCCAAGGTAAAAAGATGGGTTTGCAAAGCTTCTAAGAGGCCGATATCCTGAATTAGATGTGGACTTAGTATTAGATATATTTTCATCCAATCAGTTGAAAATTTAGGAGCACAAAGCAAGGGAGTCATTTCTAGATTGGAACAGAAAGGCTGGTATACACTAGGTTGGGGTGGAAATGCATGATACAGTTGGGACTGTTTCCAGAAGATAAAAACAGTCAAGGATTAGGTCAGACTGGACCTGTTTTCAGAAGACACTGAAGAAAAACAAAAATAAAGAAGAATAAAACAGAACAAGGGAAGGATAGAATGAAATGGCATACAAAATCAATGCCTAAACCTGGCCATTTTCTTTAAATCCCTTTCCTTTTCATCAAAGCAAATAAGCTAACATAACATCTTAGCAGCTGGCATCCCCTCCCTGATAAGGTTGGCTGTCACCTTTTTCTAAGTCAATTTTTAGGGTACTTATCTGATATCAGGAAACACTAATTAAAACAGTTCACCCTAAAAAAAAAAAAAAAAAAAAGCCCAACAATTAAAACAGAGACTTCAAATAGCTTAAAACTGAAAATGGAATGTTTCTGACTGGTTATAGTTTACTGTGGATCTAAACAAAGGCAGAACATTATTCAATGAACAAACACTAGCCCTCAGCGCACATACAGATAAAGGCATCTACTAAAATCCTTGAGATGCACAATAACAAAATGAAAGTCCAAGATCAGAGTCATATGATTGCTAACACAAGCAGCATTGTTAATCAGTCTTGAAATATGGATCAAACCCCTTGCTCATCTATTCCACTCATCCCCAATACGCTATAACTTCAAAAAAATGGAAGTAATCAGGAACTTGCTGAAACAGAAAAACACAAAGTATGACTCATAATGCTGTATGGCAATAGAACCCCAAAAAGAAAGCATGCAAATTCTTTTATTTCTAAAAATTAAGCTCTCTCTCCGATGCTAATGCAAGAATTTCACTCAAAAAAAAAAATCCAGTAAGAGGACTGATCCTAAAATACCTGGAAACCTTGTCAAGAATAAGGAAGCAAACATATACATGTTTTCTTCTTCTTAAACATTGCTAATTTTAAAACTGAACATGATGAAGAAATGTAGGAAAATTTATGGTATTATCTCATACCAAGGTTGAAGGATCCATTGGTGCCTTTCCATCCTTGAAAGCAGCATCCAAATACGTCCTTAGAGACATGCCCACGAACACCTGTTGCATACATGAAAACCAAAGAAATGTCAAAACAGAATGTCTATGCTGCCTTTAAAGCTAAACAGTCATAAAACTTCTTGGAAGTACCACCAAGATCACACAGATGAAAAGAAACAGTTAAAGCAGCTCACCAATTTACGACCAGTTAGATCAGCAGCAGCTTTCACGCTTCCAAGACGATGTATGTTAGAAGCAAATTGTGTAGCAATAACTCTTCCTTTTGCAGCTGAAATATGTCGTAGTAAAGCATCTGCTACAACAGCTTCACTAACAGATCTTCCAGGTGATAGAACATTGGTCGAGTCACTCATCATCTAAGAAGCATAAAAAGAAAGTACCCAAAGTTGGCAAAAGATACAGAAAATTGAAAGATAAGCGAGATAGAGGCATAATAGCATGCAATGAAAATCCATGAACAAAAAGCATATGCGCAATAAAAGAAAAAGAATTTTAAATGCTCCCAAAGGGAAGAAGTATATAGCAATCCTATCATCAATTTTCAAACTTCAAAGCCTGCTTTATATGCCAAATCTCACCAGAATGCTTAAAAAGGTTCATCAGAAAATCTCAGCACACCATTGCACTAGAACGTTTTAAAAATATATCAAATGCATGAGCATTAAGTTAATCCATATGTGTAGAGGAAATGGATTGATGGAATAGCAATGTGTCAACTATACAACAAACTAAAAACAATTCATTCATGCATGAAAGAATAAAAAAGTAGTAGCTACCAGAGTTGAGGGAAAACACTGCTTGCAATATACATAAGTTCTCAAAGAAATTTAATTGATTTCATAAAGATTGCATTAATTTCTCATTTAAAATTAAAGCAAGTCAAGATAAATCTCTTCATGATGTCAATAATCATTCTGATGAAGGAAAATATGCACAATTGTAATAAGACCAGCTTTGTCCCTGTCTTCATAATGATGGGCAATTATGAAAGTTCATGAGCATCATAGCATTGAGTAGTTAAGTTAAATGTGTGGACACATGAAGGACAGAAATTGATATAAATAAATAGATTGAGGATATAAATTGCTGGCAATCGCTGATATACATTACAATGTGAAGACCCAGCATGGCAGGACACTTACATGTTAGGTTCTAAGGCTCAACTTATTAAACATACTCTTCTTCGATAATCATCCCACATCATAAAGATACATTGGTCGTAATTTGGACAGGAAATAGGAGAAATATATTAACCAAAAGTGAAGATGCACCATATCAATACTCACAACTAAAAAAAATTCATGATTACTGAAAAAACAATTCCAAAAATTTCATCTTTGATCTAATCACATTCACCCATCCAGTACCCCCACTCAAACCCATCATGTGCAGAACACATGCTTGGTACAGGATAAAGTGAGAAAATATCATTTAAATTAACTAGTATGTGAACACCATAGGCTAGATGGCTTCATTGAGAAGCAGGGCCATTGTTTGTGACAAGCAATGGCAGATACTATCACTACTGCAGGTGTCAGCAGAATGCCACAATGACCAGAAGAGCAAAGGGCCAAAGGTTCCAAGTATTCAGTGACCACTAAATTAACTTGGGACTTGGATCTTTTTCCCAATTTAATGAAAATATCGCTCCAAGTCAACAAACATAATATTTGGTTTATGTGCTTATTTGTTTTCATTTACTTTGTATGTGATAATTTGGACCGAGGAGGCAGCAGGTCTCCATCATTATAAGTCTCTAACAGGAACATATTTGATACTATTGGATAATCTGCAAGCACATTACCGATTTTCTTTAATTTGTTTCAATAACCTGATGTTGGTAGCACTAAAGCATGATTCCCTTTGTGTAAATTTGTGACTTCCTTCAGCCTTTCTTCCAATATGGATTTTAATTTACCATGCGACTGCCCTCCAATTTTCAGCATCCTTTGTTGTTACTTTCACCTATTTACTGAAACTAACATTGACTGGTCTCTTTTTTTGTTAAGTTCAATCATATCTTCTAAGCTTCAGACCATTTTGCACTTGGAATGATTTATCTACTTAGTGGAAAGAATGGCATTTACTGTATTAGGTTTTAACTTAAATATTAATATATCAAGTATCTTTAACAATTTATGATGGAATATGTGTTTTGTCATTGATTTATTTGGAATAAGCGCACAAAGAATTTGTAACATTGAGGTTTATATGGTCTTATTTACAGGTTATAGATCCGCATTTATAGGTTGTAGATCTGGAGACATATAGCAGGAGCAAGCTTGCTTACAATGAGGCTTTTATACTTACAAATAGAGAATATTTATAGGTTTTCAGCAAAAGTTGCCCACAACCAAGACTATACTTTATAGGGGTGGAGCAGCCTTTTTTTTTTTTTGGTAGTTCTCCAGATCCAGATTCGCATCTCGATACTGGGCCCCGTACCAATGCCAACCTATTACCATGTCAATATGGCCTAGTTCGGCATAGCAAGTGTCGGTACATCCCCCATACCGTGTTCCGATAATGAACCAGTATGGTATGTCCCGCATCATCCGGTTTAGTACCGTACACCCTGTAACATCCGGTTCGGCCTGGTATCGCAAACCTTGCTCCAGATATTGTTAACTGTTGTCCCCTAAAACATAGGCTAACAGCCACCCCACCTCAAACCAAAAGCATGCCCCCCCCCCAAACCAATCCTGCTCACATCACATGGCTGTTCTAATTCATGGGATATTAATAAGCTCCCAACTCGATCTATGAATCGGGAACATTCCTTTGATGTTATTTTAGGAAGCTTAGACGCTTGCCTCTTTTTGGCATTTCATATAAAATTCTAATCGGACAGAAGCAAGAGCTTTTATCAAACCAGGTAGCAAACAGCACATATTAAAGAGTCACATTTAATAAGATCTATGTCTATTTTTCACTGGTTCATCTACATAACTTTGTTTTGGTTTTGCCCTCACGATCATTGTTTTTTTGTTCTCTGTTTCAAGAAAAGAGAAACTTGTCTCTACTATCCTAATATATTAAGGCCATGAGTCATCAGTGATATTTCCTTTTCTTACTTTTTGGTTTCTTTCTGCCCATACCTAAATAGTTTAGATCAGTCATCATTCCCACAAAGGTAAGCATGGGATTGACAATCAAACATTATTGTTTACATTAGATTTCCTTGAGAGAAAATTTGTTGTTTAAGTTTGTTAACATTACAGAACAATCATGGTTGGGTGTGGAATGGATTATCTTCTAAAATTTAGAAGTTATAAGCAACTCCACCAACTGATTTTTTTTTATTTGATTCTCAATAAGTTCTAAACATTTTTATCTAATTAAAAACTTGCAATGTTTAATTAGCATGATCCTAGTCATAGTGATTATAACAAATTCATGAATTACTTTATATCTTTGATTCTAGTAAATGTTTATTTTAATAGCAACGACGGTTTATGGTGATTTTAAACCATTGCCAATCCATAAATGTAGCAACATTAGCAATAACAATGTTAAATCTGTCTTACTTATCTGAGTGTGGTTAATACAATGTATTTAGTCTGTTTCATGGTAGTAGCCACATAATAAATATCCATCCCTTCTCTTTCACTTGAATACCTTCGGTTTCTTTCTTTTGTATTCTACTTTATTACTCAAATCCTTGGTTCTATACCAAGTTTCAAAACTACACTACTAGCATAAATGTACTACTTAGGTAACATAATTAAGGCGGTCAAGAATGCTAAAAGCAAGAAATGTGGAAACGAGGCGGTTCGAGACATTCTGAGCCATGCCAATGGCAGATTGGGATGGTTTTAGGATTTGAAACGAGAAATCGACAAAGGAGGGGGAGAGGGAAAAGGAAAGAGAGGAAGATAGAAGGGGGGAAGGGAAAGAGAGCGTCGTTGGGGGCTGCCGAAAGGCCGTGGAGGCTTCCGAAGGGCAGCAAAGGCCATCGGAGGGTTGTAGAGGGCACCAGAGGACACAGAGGGCTAGAGGAGGATCTCCATTCTCCGAGCAATCAAAACAAGGATCCATCAGGCACTTATTTTTTTATTTTGTAATCTTTTAGTGAAATCAGCAACCCGAAGGGCCTCTGTTCCGATCGCCCAGAGGGCGGAGACCCTCCTCAAAGACCCTCCAACGGCCTCCACAGCCCTCTGGCGACACTCCCTCCCTCTCCCTCTTTTTTTCTCTCACGTTCTTCCTCTCCCCTGCTCTCTCTATCGTGCCGGGTCGTGCTTTGCCATCCTCCACTGGCCTTCACCATCTCTCTCCCTCCCCTTTTCCTTCTCCCTCCCTCCCCTCCCCCCTCTTTTTCCTATCTGCCATTTTCCCTCTTCCTCGCCCTCTCTACTATGTCAGTACAGTATACAGGCCTAACATGGAACAGCATGGGGGCATCATATAGCGAATCATGCCACCGACCAATCAGTCCGGCGCCCAATACCGGCATAGCAAACCTTAGTTAAAAGACAAGTAACAATACTCACTAGCAAGACATGCTGGCTAAACTTCAAGGCAGTTTATCTCATGCATTCCCGTTTTATTGAATCATAAACACTTGGCCATCTCATGCAGTTGTAAAACATGAAATCAAATATTTATGTGCCAAAATCTTTAATGTAAAGAGATTCTAACAACATACTCAAATAAAGCTGGATTTTGCAATGGTGAAAATCTATTTACCTACACAAAAGAGATGTCACAGGTGCAGAATCTTTATGATAAATTTTTAACTACATCGCTGGTACTTCTTTCTTTGTACAACTTATAGGAAATGGATGATTATAAAGTAGTTAAGCAAGAACTGATCAAGAAGAAATACAGGAAGCTTCCACCATCTTGGAGAGCTCCATAGACATAAAAGATTCAAATAAATATAAATACTTGGAGATTAGCGGTTGCTTCAGCTGATAGATTGCTTATAAGAGAAATAGGCAACACATTACATGCGACAACCATGCACCACCAAGGTACAATTCAGAGCATATCAGATTTTCAGAGCTCTGTCTTAAACAGAAAATGAAGAAAAAAGGAAAAACAAAGGGAAACAGAATGAGAAAATGTATACTCATAAAACTTACTAAAGTCACCCCTTCTTTAGAGAGATCCTCCAATGTTTCACGATCAAAAATTTTACCATCCAATGGTGACTCATCAATCTGCAAAACATTTAATTTCTTATGCAGCTAGGACCACTAGATATTAAAAGCTTGATAATAACCATGTAGTTTACCTTCCAATCACCAGTATGTAGAATGGTACCATCACTGCAACGGAGAACCAAGCCACAGCAATCAGGAATTGAATGAGTTACACGGATCGGCTCCACTTCAAATGGCCCAGCAAGGAACTTCTTTCTGATCGTAAATAACCTAAGCCTGGATAGAACAAAAATCCCAAACTCCTTCAAGCGCTTCTTGATAAGCTGTTCACAGACAAAAACAGAAAGCTTCTTACTTTTTTGCGAAACGTCATAAAAAGATTTCGAAAAGGAAAAAAGAACTGTGGGGGTGGGTGCCTGCATGAAGGAGATACTCGGAGATAAACACGCTTGTTTCTTTTTATAAAAGCAAAAAATACCAGAAAAAATTCTGATGCATTTGGAATCTATAACATCGTAAAATCTGTCAATGTTGAACCTATACAAGTAGTCCCTTCAAACTTAAAATCATAATTAATTAAGCAGTTTGCTATCATTACTGACACATACCTCCATTGTAAAAGATGAAGCAAATATTGGTGTATGAGAATCCAAAGCTGGGATAACCTGTTTCACAGAGCAATAAGAAGCAGAAACTGCAAGAACATTTAGACTACTTCAAAATTTCAGAGGATGCAAGAAGTTCAGAAGATTGATGTTAGAATATGGCTATTCATACATACATGACCAACAGCATATACATGATTAGAGATCTTATTGCGAAAGGCATATCTTGAGCTGAGTAGGAAAAAGTTTCATGATAGCACCATGCACAGAATACCACCTTTAATTGTGGTATGTATACCAAGAATTTTATTTTCAAACTGAAGCAGTTATTCCAACAACTTTATGAAAACCTTTCCATTTGGCTATTGATAGGAAGTCAGCATTTTTTCGTAGATGAATAAAGTAAAAGTGCATCTCTGTTAGATACCCCTTGTTGACTTCTAAAGTGAGTCCAACTCTGAACTCTGATCTCATTTCGCAATTAAACCAGTCCAGGACTAACAAAAGTGTTCTGAAGCAACTAAACCTAGTTAGTCCATAATGAGCACAAGCAGTATATGTTTACCAATGATAATCAGATTCAATTAATGGGTCAGGCAAAAACTCAGTTACTTCCAAGTGGTTTCATCTCTACATAATTCAATCATTCTGCATCGCTAAGCTACTACAGATGGAAGAGAAATGCTGATTAATAACTTAATGATGTGAATGACTAATAAATTTATGCCCTAACAACCTCCAATATCTTCGACATGAAATTGCTTTGGTTCAGTTGAGACCAACAACCAATTGCAGGAGACACTTAAACATAGTCATCTTCCCAAATCATCCTGCTTATTATGTTCTGAGTATAACCTCACCAATCGGGAAAGGTGATGCAAATGGCCATTCTCTAATAAAACATATTTGAATACAAAACTTATAACTGTTACGATGAATTTCATTTGAATTAATTAAATAGAGAATCATCATAATGCCAAATATAGAACAATACAACCATTCAAGCATTAGAAGGAAAACTTTACCCAAGGCAACGCACCAATGTGATCCTCGTGGCCATGTGTTATAACAACTGCTTCAATTTTATGGCTCCATCTCTTGATGAATGTTGTATCAGGTACAATCTTTTGGACTCCAAACTCATCATAACTATTATGCACGTAATACAGCCATTCAAAACCAAAGAAGTAGCCATGAGGAATGATAAGAAGTAAATAGAAGCACAACATACGATGTCACTGTATTAGAAAAGTCAGCAGACATGCAGGACATATAAAATATGCAAAATGTAAAAGAAAAGATAGAAAAGGATATGTACAAAATAAAGCATTTTCACACAAAATTTTAAATGGCAGCATGGCTAGGACTTGAATATAATATGATTAAGGTGCTACAACAGCTAGCATATAGAAGGAAAACAGCTGCTTCCTACAAATGCCATAAAAAAAGTTCTGTTGTGTGTTCTAGCACTTCATGAAAGCTTTATTTGCGTGCACTAGAAAAAAGAAAAGAAAAGAAAAGAAAAACAAATATGTTATTCTACGATTTTTCATCCATTTTTGAAAGTAGCTTTCCAGGTGTGTTTTAAAAAAAAAAAAAAAATCTCAGGAAATCCAGCAGTTGGTCAAAATTCCTAAGGTTTAGCAATTGGGCAAAAAGCCATGCTCATGAAATTGAAAACCTCTTGCTGCAACCTAATTTGATAGGCTTTTGAGCTTTGATATTCACAGTTAAATCACGTATATACATAAGATAGGCTGGAGTATAGCTGCAATAGGTAATGCAAATGCAAATGACTTTGTGAAACATACTCTGGGAACATGACACCTGCATCAATTAAGATATAACGGTCATAGTTTCCTACAAGCATGCAGTTCATCCCAATTTCCCCCAAACCACCTATTGGAAGCACACGGAGTGGTGGACCATCTAATCCTTCATAAAACTGTTCCAATTTGCGCTGGACAGGATCTTCCATGCTCTTTCGTACCCCCTCAGTTCTTCTGGATTTTCTGCGGGAAACTTCCAATTCCTGGGCACCTACAATTGAGATGTCAATGTGCTGGCAGTAAGACTACAAAGAATATACGTGAAAACCAAAGAATTAGCAGTTATGAGAACATCCACAATATCACATTATTGCTTTCACCAATAAACAAAAGCTACAAGGTCAACAATTACAGTACTATCTTTTGCCACCTAAAACATAAAAAGATATTCACACACTGACAGGATACGAGTTCAGGGCAAAAACGTAAAGGTACAACGAATTTAGGCAATATTATTAGCATTATGCTGCCAAACAAAAATGGTAGATGTACAGCAATCAAGTGAAGATAGCCACGGAGCCCAAATTCATAATCTGGACAGTGTGGCCTTGGGAGATACATAAAAATGGCTTCAAAAGGATAGCCACAAGATGAAGCCTGCCTGCAAAAATAAACGTTAGGCACTGTAGAAAAAAACCATAAATCTTTGACATCAGAAGCTGTCCAAACTCCAAATTAGATGGGCCAACGAAATTTTGCCAGTGTCCTCCATCCCAGCTAGTACAGATACTTTGTTATTAGCATTTATGTCGTTCCAAAGTCGTCGTGAGACAATCTAAATCGACATTTATTCTTCAATAAAGGGGCCAAAAAAGGGGAAAATACAACCATAAACATTAGAAGCCAATTTAAAGACGCAGGAAACCCAGACCTATCTATCTAAAGTCGCAATCAAAACAAGCTGGCACCTAAATCTGGAGAGGGAAATAAGAGAAGAGACCTGGGACAGAGGAAGAAGATCCGAGGGAGCACCGAACTATGGATTTCGGAAGCCTGGGTCTCCCGGAGAGCCCACAGGGGCAGAGAGATGGGAGCACGCTGAGACAAACCATGGCTCTCCTCTCGAAGAGATAGTCGGAAGAGAAGAGGGGACGAGAGGGAGAAAGAGATCAAGGATCGAGCGTCGGAGCTTTTCACGGCGAATCGAAACCCTCGAGCCGGCTCAGGGTTTTAGGAAGTATTCAGCTTTGGATGGCGGGCGAAGCAACAGAGGGATGAGATGACGGAGTGAGAAGGGAACGGGAAACGGGAAGCGGGGAGAGAGGTTTTGTTTTGGATGGAGCGGAAATATCCATCTTATCGCTTTTCCTCGTGCTCTCAGCATCGCCAACGGGCCGGGCCTGGGCCTGGGCCGGGCGCGGGAAGGCCCGGATCGGGTTGGGTCGGGCCTGGCCCGTTTTTTAAAAATATCTTAAGAGCGGCTCAAGGCCCAAATTTATGCGGATTGAGCCTAGCCCGGCCCGAACACTTCCAAGCCCATGCGGGCCTGGCCATGCTAAGTCCGTCAGGCTCATTTTTATTTTTATTTAATATTAAATTTTCAAAAAATAATATTTTTAACTTTAAGATTGATGTTTAATTTTTTAGCTTTTAATTTTAAAAAAATTAAAAAAAATTATTATTGAAATATACATATTGAAAAAATTATGAAAAAATATCTCAAAACTTTTATTGATAACTGAATTGCTTGTTGTTCAAATTACAGAAAATGCAAAGATTCAAAAAAAAATAATTAAAAAATATATCATAATTTTTATTTATATTAAAAAATAAAACTTGATATATTTTCAAATTAAAATTGTTGAAATCCTGTCTTGATAACAGAGGTGAATTCGTTGATGGTGGTTGTGTTCGTATCATCTTCAAAACTTGTTAGATATTCGTCAATATCTTAGAGTCGGCTCTCCACATCTAGCTAATTCTTGAAGCAGACACACATTTTTACAGATTCTTTATTCATTCTACTTCTTTTCTCGTCCAAGACTCATCCACCGGTGCTGAATGCAGACTTTGAAGTGACTGTAGATATTGGCACGGTCAGGATGTCTCGTGCCATAGTAGCAAGCATCAGAAAGATATTTTGCTACAATTTCCATCATTGCAGTATATCAAAATTATCCAGCTGATTGGGATTGAGGGCAGTGGTGATGTCATTGGCAAGGTAAAGTATAATTGTAACAATATGGATGATAAAGATAAACTACCATCCGATTGCCGTTGATGTTGGACTATCCACTGTAATACATTGATCTTCCCACTAATATTTGTACTTGCTTGTCTAGAAGTGGTTACACCAGCTTTACTGCCTCCAAACCTGACATCATACAAACTATACATGGTATACAAATAATGTTCAACTGTTTCTTTATTACCAGTTGAATCGGCCAGCATATACTCATGATATTCATCAAGTAAATAAAGAACACCATTCAATTTAATTCTAGGATCAAAAATAGCAAGAATAGAGCATATAATACTTAACGTAGGCCAATATTCTCTCCACTTGACTTCTGTTACGTGAACTAGAGGGGCCAAAGTTTTATCATTTCTGTATAAAGAAAATTTTTCAACAATCTAAATAATATATGTCAAAAATTCATAGAAAGTAGAATAATATATATCAGAGAAAAAATTTATTGTATTAAAAAATATTTCTAAAAAATCTTGTAAAATTTTGGCAACATGCCAATCCTTAGAAGTTAGAGGCTCCTCAAAAGACAATCGAGAATTTACAAAAGTATTTAGCAACTTAGAATATTCACATGCACTACTTAACATAATTAACATAAGATATATAGAATTCTACTTATGTACAATATCAAGTTTAAATTTTTTATATACCTTACCATGAGAGTTACACAATTGCTTGAAATCTTATTTTCTCAAAGAAGAATGCTCGATAAATCGGTTGGCATTCCTAATTCGAGTGATCAAGCGATTTAAAATAGCTAATCCATCTTGTACACACAAGTTAAGTATATGGCATACACATCTAATATATAAACATTCATCATCCAAAATTAGATTTAATGATTGTTTCAGTAAAAAAATAGCAGCAGTATTATTAGATGCATTATCAAAAATAATAGATAATATCTTATTTTGAATGCCATAATATATTATAGTTGCTATTATAACATTTGAAATTATAAGTACAGTGTGTGGAAATTCAAATAGTTTATGTTGGAAAATGTGTCCTAAAATCAATCATCGATGTTATATATGATTGTGCTCCATATAAGTATATGAATTATAAAATGATAAATGTTATCTGGCAGATTCATCATAAAGAATATATCTTCTAAAATAGAACTCATATGTTATGATGAAGTTCTTAGAACTACTTTCAAAATGATAAAAGAGGATTTATCATGTGGTTCTTAAATCCTGCTCACGATCAAATGATATAATTATCACAAGAATGATAATTGTATCGAGTATAGGTTGTTGTATGCCATATTAGTTGATTGTCCTCTTAACCAAAATGTGTAGTGACACGGGTATGGCATACAAATGATATGTAGAGTACATTTCACTGAGCGTGACCACTTCCAGAGTACTCTGCTGTCAAAAACTGCTCTGATGGGATATGGGTATATGTGTCTCTCGGACTTGAAACTGCCTCAGTGACTTGCAAGCAATTCACTGTACTTTGGTGCCGGACTATCCAAATTTCTCATTCGATGACGGAAGATTTTTGGGTACAGTCAAGTACTTGTGAAGTTTGAGTGCGAGTCAAGATGGGATTGATCGCTCCAAGTAAAATTAGAGATGATACATCATTGTGTTTCAATTTAGGTCAAAGTAATCCTAGTGAGGAGTTACAGGATTTTTGAGGTGGAGACACAATGTGGACCACTTATCCTGGGTTGACAGTTTAACCCAAAGTCGTCTTTGAGTATCAAGTGTCAAAGGGATGAATTATACGGTAACTATATCCACATGAGTTCTAGAGTGTTGCTGGGTATATATTCGACCTATCTGGACGTCGAGTCCCATTGCTAGATGGTTACATCGATTAATACAAGAATTATTCTTGTGCTACCTGTTGCTCCTAGATTGATTTTGATGATTACAAAGCAGATTGAAGGGATACAAACAATTGAAAAAGTCCTTATGCTCTTCAAGGGCAAAATCGTAATTTTACTAAAATTCTGATTTGATAGTACCATTTGGTAGAACAAATGATTTGAAATCTATTGGTGAAAATTTCATTGTGTTTGGACTAATATTTTTGAAGTTATGAAGGTTTGAAGTGCATGAGTCGACTCATGAGTCAACTCATGGCACTATGAGCTGAATGGCACGAAAAAATTCCCATGGCACGCTGGATTTTTGGCTTGGCACGACCTGTGAGTCGACTCATGAGTCGACCCACAAGGCATGAGTCGACTCATGAGTCGACCTCTGCTGATTTGAGCCGAAAAATTCAGAAATCAGATCTTCTGGTCTGTTGCAACAGAAGTCGACTCATGAGTCGACTCCTGAAGCATGAGTCGACTCATGAGTCGACCCCTGCGACGGGAAATGTCAGCAACGGCTATTTTTTTGCCCGTTTTAATTGCCATTTATGCTTCCTAAAAATCCTCTAACGGCTCTTTATCTGCCTAAATTGTTTTCTCTTGCTTCTAATGCTACAAAATGCTTTAAATGATGAAAAAAATTGCAGATTAAATAGCGGATCAAACGTGAAATCAAAAGAGAAGAGAAAAGAGAGGAAAAAGAGAAGAACAGAAGAGAGGATCCGAAATTTGCAAGAAAAAGCCTGAGATCAACGAAATATCCATAGAGAAAAAGAGAGAGGATCCACAATATACCAGAGAGATTGTGAAAGAGAAAAGGAAGATCTTTCAAGGAGAGAATTCTTCACGCCTATCGCTTCAACCTTGATCTAGAGATCGTTCAAAGCTTTCAAGAGATCTTCAATCAACAATCAACCTCTTCTCAAGCGTTCAACCGTTCATTCATCTTGAGAAAATCTGAAAAAGGGGTTCTTCATTTGAGTAAAGCTTTTATTGTTATATTTGCTCATTTAAGGAGCTGTTATTGTATTCATCTGTGCTCTAAATATTCTTACTCTTTGTGAGTTTTTGCTCTTGTTTTTGGAGGATTTCCAAAACAAGGAAAGGTTGATCCGAACCTGAAATCGGAGTATTTTGGGTTGGCTTGTACCCGGGAAACAAGTGATCTAGCTTGGGATAGCTAGGGTCGGAGTTTCCGACGTCTTGTATTCTAGCTTGGGATAGCTAGTGTCGGAGTTTCCGACGTTTTGTATTCGGGTTGAATACAAAGGATAGCGGATTAAAATTCTCAAGTGGGATCTTGGGGAGTGGACGTAAGTGCAAGGTTAGCACCGAACCACTATAAATCCTTGTGTTTGTGGTGTGCTTTATCGCTTTATCTTATTTCTTTATTATATCCTTGCAATACTGCTTTAGTTAATTAATATTGATTTAAAGCCATTGTTTTGTTCTTCATAAGTTATCTGTTGGGCTTAAAATTTTTTAGAAACCCAATTCACCCCCCCTCTTGGGTTGCATAGCTGGGCAACAAGTGGTATCAGAGCCAGTGCTCTAGCCCTTCTTTGATCTAACAATCAAAGAGCCAAAGATCTATGGCAACCCATGTTGGAACTTCTCTAGCCGAGGGGCAATCAACAAACCGACCTCCACTTTTCAATGGATCTAATTACACCTATTGGAAAGCTCGGATAAAGATTTTCATACAAGCACTCGACTATGATATGTGGAGTATCATAGTGAATGGTCCTCACACACCCACCAAGATTATAGATGGTGAGGAGTCAACCAAACCCGAGAAAGAATGGGATGAGGTTGACAAGAAATTAGCACAATTAAATGCCAAAGCTATGAATGTTCTTTATTGTGCACTAGATGCTAGTGAATTTAATCGCATTTCTACTTGTGCATCTGCTAAAGAAATATGGAATAGGTTAGAAGTCACCCATGAGGGAACAAATCAAGTAAAAGAGTCTAAAATAAACATGCTTATACATAAATATGAATTGTTCAAAATAGAGCATGATGAGTCCATAACTGCTATGTTTACTCGTTTTACTGATATAATCAATGGTTTAAAGAGTCTTGGCAAATCTTATACTAACAGTGAACTTGTAAGGAAGATTCTCAGGTCACTGCCAAGAACTTGGGAAGCCAAGGTGACTGCCATCCAAGAAGCAAAGGACTTGAACACTCTACCTCTAGAAGAGCTTCTTGGATCCTTGATGACTCATGAACTTAACATGATGCAACATCAAGAGGATGAAATCAAAAAGAAAAGAACCATTGCCCTCAAATCCACAACTTCACCTGATTATGAAACAGATGACTCTGAAGATGAAGATCAGGATGAGGAGATGGCTCTCATCACCCGGAAATTCAAAAAGTTTCTAAGAAAAAGGAAACAGGAGATGAGAAAGAAATTTACAAAAGGGGATCAAAGCATAGAAAAGGAGAAAGATCAAACCCTTATATGCTACGAGTGCAAGAAGCCAGGACATTTCAGATCCGAATGTCCTCAATTGAAGAAAGGTCCAAAGAAATTCAAAAAGAAGGCAATGATGGCGACCTGGAGTGCGAGTGATGACTCAAGCTCCGACGAGGAAACCTCAACCGAACAAGCCAATCTGTGCCTGATGGCACATGAAAATGAGGTAACTTCTGAATCCACTAGTGAATTTACTTTTGAAGAATTGCATGAAGCTTTCTATGATTCAATTGATGAATTAAAGAAACTAGGGAAGAAAAACAAAGAGCTGAAATTGGAAAATCAGTCCTTAGTGAAACAAGCTGAAATTCTTTCAATTGAAAAATTCACATTGATTCAAGAAAATCAAAACTTTAAGGATGAAATTAACAGGCTGAAATCTATAGTAGATAAGTTCACCTTAAGTTCAAACAAGCTAAATATGATCCTTGATAATCAGAAAGCTATATATGATAAGGCTGGACTTGGTTATAAACCCCTGAAGAAACAAAAATTTTTGAAGGATATTTATGCAAATTATTCAAGCAAAAAGCCTACAAATATTACTTGTTTTAAATGTGGAAGAATAGGACATAAATCATACACATGTCTTATTAACAAATATGCAAACACAAAGAAAATATGGGTTCCAAAAGGAACCATTCTGACTAACCTGAAAGGACCCAAGAAAGCTTGGGTACCTAAGACAGAAATTTGATCTGTGCTTGCAGGTGTGTCTAGCATCCCAAGAAGGAAACAGGAAATGGTATCTTGACAGCGGATGCTCGAGACACATGACTGGTGATGAATCACAATTCATCACGCTTGATGCTAAGGATGGAGGGATGGTCACCTTTGGAGATAATGGCAAAGGAAAGATCATCGGGATAGGTAACATTGGTATCACTCCCTCCAAATACATTGAGAATGTTTTACTTGTTAAAGGTTTAAAGCATAACTTACTTAGCATTAGTCAATTCTGTGATAAAGGGTATAAAGTAAGTTTTGAATCATCTGTATGCATTGTGACGAGTCCTATTAATGATGACATTAAATTTATAGGACATAGGCATGGCAATGTTTATATGGTAGACTTGAATGATTTAACTAAATTAGACATGCAATGCCTAGTTTCCTTAAATGCTAAAATAAATGAGACTAGTTGGCTGTGGCATCGTAGACTTGCACATATTAGCATGCATTCTCTTTCAAAATTAATCAAAAAGGATTTAGTTCTCGGTTTGCCAAAATTGAATTTTGAAAAGGATAGAATTTGTGATGCATGCCAATTAGGTAAACAAACTAGAGTATCATTTAAATCCAAAAACTCTATTTCAACTTCTAGACCTTTAGAGCTCTTACATATGGATTTATTTGGACCAACTAAAACCACTAGTCTAGGAGGAAAACGATATGGATTTGTATTAATTGATGATTACTCTCGTTTTACTTGGATTTTCTTTTTAGCTCACAAAAATGAAACTTTTCAAATTTTCACGAAATTTCATCGAAAAGTCACTAATGAAAAAGGGTTTTCAATTCAAAATATTAGAAGTGATCATGGAACAGAATTTGAAAATCATGACTTTGAAAATTTTTGTGATGAAAATGGAATTGGCCACAACTTCTCTGCTCCTAGGACACCCCAACAGAATGGGGTAGTTGAAAGGAAAAATAGAACCTTAGAAGAAATGGCCCGTACCATGCTCTGTGAAAGCAACCTTCCAAAATATTTTTGGGCGGAAGCTATTAACACAGCATGTTACATTTTAAATCGTGCTTTAATAAGACAATTTT
Organism: Elaeis guineensis; assembly: GCF_000442705.2. Lineage (NCBI taxonomy): Eukaryota > Viridiplantae > Streptophyta > Magnoliopsida > Arecales > Arecaceae > Elaeis > Elaeis guineensis. The sequence goes on from NW_027332426.1 coordinate 2,528,544, forward strand.
TAAAGAAAACCCCCTATGAACTTTGGAAAGGAAGAAAACCAAATATTGCCTATTTTCATGTTTTTGGTTGCCGATGTTTTGTATTAAATAATGGCAAAGAAAAACTTGGTAAATTTGATGCAAAATCAGATGAAGCAATCCTTCTAGGTTACTCCTCCACTAGTAAAGCATTTAGAGTGTTCAACAAAAGAACCTTAGTAGTTGAGGAGTCCATACATGTTGTCTTTGATGAATCTAACGATCTTCCTTCAAGGAAGAATAAGGGTGTTGATGATGCAGATCCACTAATAGAAGGTATGAAGGAGATCACTCTAAAAGATTCAGCAACTCCAGAAGACAAGGATCAAGAAGATGAACAAAATGAGAAAGGTGAAGAAATTCAAGAACAACCTCAAGGTACAAATGACTTACCCAAGGAATGGAGGTATGTTCACAACCACCCTAAGGAATTAATTATCGGTGATCCTATGCATGGGGTAAAAACACGTTCTTCACTTAGAGATGTACTTAATCATTGTGCTTTTGTATCTCAACTTGAACCTAAAACTTTTGAAGAAGCTGAAAATGATCATAACTGGATTAATGCTATGCAAGAAGAACTAAGTCAATTTGAAAGAAATAATGTTTGGACCTTAGTGAAAAGACCTAAAGATTATTCAATAATTGGCACAAAATAGGTCTTTAGAAACAAATTAGATGAGCATGGAAATGTAATTAGAAATAAAGCAAGACTGGTTGCTAAGGGATATAATCAAGAAGAAGGAATTGATTTTGATGAAACCTTTGCACCTGTTGCTAGATTAGAAGCCATTAGACTTCTACTTGCTTATGCTTGCTTTATGAAATTCAAACTATTTCAAATGGATGTTAAAAGTGCATTTTTAAATGGATATATTTCTGAAGAAGTATATGTAGAACAACCCCCTGGATTTGAAAATCATGCTTTTTCCAATCATGTCTTTAGATTAAATAAAGCTTTATATGGTCTAAAACAAGCACCTAGAGCATGGTATGAAAGGCTAAGCAAATTTTTACTAAATAATAGTTTCTCAAGAGGCAATGTGGATACAACTCTATTTATTAAAAGAAACCAAAATGATATGCTAATTATACAAATTTATGTTGATGACATAATTTTTGGGTCTACTAATGAATCCCTTTGTCAAGACTTTGCTAAGCTTATGCAGGGAGAGTTCGAGATGAGCATGATGGGAGAACTCACCTTCTTCCTCGGACTCCAAATCAAACAATCAAAAGAGGGAATCTCCATCACCCAAAGCAAGTACACCAAGGAACTACTCAAAAGATTTGGAATGGAGAACTGCAAACCAATTGGCACACCAATGAGTCCCTCATGTAAGCTTGACAAGGATGATGAAGGTAAAAGCGTAGACTTAAAATACTATAGAGGTATGATTGGCTCATTATTATATTTAACTGCAAGTAGGCCTGATATCATGTTTAGTGTTTGCTTATGTGCAAGATATCAATCTAATCCTAAGGAATCTCATTTGAATGCTGTTAAAAGAATCCTTAGATACTTAAATGGTACACAAACTATAGGGTTATGGTACTCTAAGGACTCACAAATTAAATTGTTAGGATATTCTGATGCTGATTTTGCTGGATATAAATTAGATAGAAAAAGCACAAGTGGAACTTGCCAATTTCTTGGAGTTAACCTAATCTCATGGTTTAGCAAGAAACAAAATTCGGTAGCACTGTCTACGGCTGAGGCCGAATACATTGCAGCCGGAAGTTGTTGTGCTCAAATCTTGTGGATTAAGCAACAACTCGAAGATTTTGGAATCAAACTTAATGAAACACCAATAAAATGTGATAATACAAGTGCTATAAATCTATCTAAAAATCCAATACAACATTCAAGATCTAAACATATTGAAATAAGACATCATTTTATAAGAGAACATGTTCAAAACAAAAATATAATTCTTGAATATGTTTGCACTGAAAATCAATTAGCTGATATCTTTACAAAGGCCCTTAGTGAGGAAAGATTCTGTGAAATTAGGAGAAATCTAGGAATTCTAGATCCATTTATCTGAAATTTCTCAATTTCCAAAGAATAGATGTCAAAAACTCTTAGAGCTCAATTTTCAACATCTATCCTAGTTCTAAAAGCTCAGTTTTATCACTCTAAAAACTTATCATTGAGCAAAATTCTTTCTCCCAAAATTTTGAATTTTTTTGGAATTTATTTGCATTTTTCCTAATTTTCTGAACTTCATGAGTCGACCCCCATGAGTCGACTCAATGGCAAACTTGTAAATCCCACCAACTTCCATCGGGTTCATTGTTTTTAAAACGGGAAACCTTGTTTATGAGACGACTCATCTTCTCGTCGTCTTCCTTCCGAAAGCCGTCCTCTCCAACTCTTTTGCTCCAAATCCAAGGATCAATTCTGAGGCAATTCTCCCTCCTCCTCTCCACCAAAAATCGCCTCCTTGAAAAAGATTTTTCTGTGCTTTCTCGCAGTATTAGGCGCGGGTGGAACGTGCCCTAGAACTTCACCGTTCATTCAAAATCCACTTCTTTTCTCCACCAAAATTCTTCTTTACTCTTTTGTGATCCCTCCTCCACTGAATTCAAGTCTTCTTGTCTGCTACCTTATTGGATATGGCTCCAAAGATGAAACTTCCCCAAAGAAGGAAATCAATCCGAGAGCCTGAGGAAATTGTCCGAAAGAAAAGGCATGCTCAGTCTTCCACTGTTCCCAATCCAGTTTCAGTACCTGCTCAAGGTTCCTCTCAATCCTCCATAAGCCCCAGTGTAAATCTTCTTTCTGATAGAAAAGTAGAAACCGGGAAAAATATAGATTTTCGGTTCTTTGAGAAAGAAGGCTTTACTTTTGCTACCAAGATCAAAAATCAAGGATGGGAACTTTATTGCTCTCTTAAGGAAGTCACCTATGTTGATCTAGTCAGAGAGTTCTACCAGAACCTAAATTATGGAAACGGGTCTGTGACTTCAACTGTAAAGGAGATTGACATCTGTTTGGATTCTAGGATATTGGGAGAGATACTTCAGTTGCCTAGTGAAGGATACTCATATATGGAACTCCCAATTAAAGAAGAAGGGATCAGAATTATCTTAGGAGAAGATTTTTCAGGAAGTTTAAACAGATTGGAAGCAAAGCTACTGTCCATTGAGATGAGGGTCCTGCATCAGATTGTGACAAAACTATTCTTTCCTAGGAGTGGTAGACATGACTTACTATCTGGCAGAGATGTATGTGTCATGTTTCATATCATCACTCAGACCCCCCTAAACCTCCCTACACTTATGATAGAGGCCATGAGAGAAACTTTGAACAGATCCAAGGCACACTTGCCTTATGGTATGGCCCTTACTAGAGTTTTTAGGAGGTTTGGAGTTAGCTGTGAGGGGGAGACACCTACCAAGCTCTCACATGTGGACACTTTCAACCAACACAGCCTACACCGAATGGGAATTACAAAGACTGTTGGTGGTTGGATCAAGGGCTCTGAAGAAAGAGCTGAGGAGAGAGCTGAGGAAAGAGCTGAAGACAGAACTGAAGGCAGAGTAGAAGAAGAAGGTCCATCTTCTCCTGTACATGATTTCAGGGCAGCTTCACCAGATACCCAGTTCATTCATGATACTGAGGCTGGCCCTTCTGAGTTTACTAGGATGCCCACACCAGTGTATCAGCCAGAGAGCAGAGCACCTCATTCAGAGTTCAGACTGGCTGATGATCAGATCGAGCATATATCTCAGCGTGTGGCTTCTTTGTTGTCTAGCCAGTGGAATAGTACTTCTTTTGCACCTGGAGCTACTTCTTCTGATCAGACCATTACTCCCACATCTCCACTATATTTCAGATGATTTCAGATCAGTCTGTCAGGATACAGCAGCTTGAGGATACAGTCTGGAGACTTACTGGCAGAGTTCTTGACTTGCAGGGGCAAGTCCTTGCATTGGCCCATCCCCAGCCACAGGAGTCTACCATTGAGGTCACAGACCTCACTGCAGAGGCTGGCAGGCTCAGAGGAGCACTAGAAGGTGGATATGAGCTACTGAGGAAAGAGATCAGAGGATCGAGTGAGCATGCTACCATCCAGTTCACTGCTCTACTTCAATCTGTTTCCAGAGTACTGAACGTACTTGATTCTATCAGACTCATGATATCAGCCCTAGTATCTCAGCGTTCTCAGCCTCCCAGTTCATCTCGTTCTCCTACTCGTGGCAGAGGCAGACGGGGTAGAGGACGCACTTCTGATCCATCATCTTCTCATACTATATCTGATGACTCTGATCATTGACTTATCTTGATTTTTACTAGGTTCTAGGAGTTAGTATCTTGTTCTAAGATCTATACCTTGGGGCCATGTATTGCCATTTAGCTGGTTGAATTTTATGTTTTGAAACAATTATGATATTAATGGAATCATCTTTCTACCTCTTTGTAATGATTATATTTTGGTTATATTTCAATCTCCGATACATCTGTTGAAATATTATCTTCTCCTTATTGTTGTTTGCTATTGATAATTGCTATATTAAGGGGGAGCAAACATCTGTGAAAAACTCTAAAGAGGAAGAAATTAAAGAATATTTTCAGAAAAGGAAAAGAAAGAGTTAACTATGTTTGATGATGTCAAAAAGGGGGAGAAATTAAAATTAAACAAAAATTAAAATTAGACAAAAAGCAAAACCCTAAATTATGAGAAAAAGGGGGAGAAATTAAATTAAAATAAATATTGAAGAAATTAAACAAATATTGGAGAAAAACAAGGATTGAAAGATTAAACAAACCTTGAGAAATTTTGGTATCGAAATTTGGTATCAGACAGAGAAATTTGGTATCAGACAGAACTTTAATCCATCAAAAGCAAAATCATGAGTACAATGCAAATAAGTATTTTTTATATATATGCTCTGATATTCAAACTTGCTTTTGAAATTTTACTCACCTTGAAACATCAATAAGAAATTTGTTTTACTCTGATTCATCCTACAATTTCTTTCAACTTGATCTGATACATGATAACATTTGATCTGATACAGTGTGAAGGTTTCTCTAAAATATTATAACATTTGCTCGGATACTGTATGAAATTTTCTCTGATACATTAAAAATTTTCTTGCTCTGATAAATTATAAAATCTTTTCTGATATCATTGTAAAAATTATTTTGCTCTGATACATAGAAAAAGTTATTTATCTTCTCTTGCTCTGAAATATCTTGAACTCAAAATGATCTAATACCCTTTTCAAATCTTTAAGAAAATGGACAAACTATTTTTGCATTTATATTACATGCCAAAAGAATCATACTCTTTTCAAGCATATACACCCATAATGGATTCTTTTGAAATTAATGCATTAACATAAATATTTTTGTTCATATGTTTTGTCATCATCAAAAAAGGGGGAGATTGTTGCTCCTAGATTGATTTTGATGATTACAAAGCAGATTGAAGGGATACAAACAATTGAAAAAGTCCTTATGCTCTTCAAGGGCAAAATCATAATTTTACTAAAATTCTGATTTGATAGTACCATTTGGTAGAACAAATGATTTGAAATCTATTGGTGAAAATTTCATTGTGTTTGGACTAATATTTTTGAAGTTATGAAGGTTTGAAGTGCATGAGTCGACTCATGAGTCAACTCATGGCACTATGAGCTGAATGGCACGAAAAAATTCCCATGGCACGCTGGATTTTTGGCTTGGCCACCGACCTGTGAGTCGACTCATGAGTCGGACCCCGCAAGGCATGAGTCGACTCATGAGTCGACCCTGCTGATTTGAGCCGAAAAATTCAGA